>NW_015390273.1:72730-96345 GCF_001527695.2 Protobothrops mucrosquamatus | reverse complement strand
GGGTGTTTCATCACTGGAGGTTTTCAAGAAGAGATTGGACAACCATTTGTCTGAAATGAGTTTTCTGCTTGAGCAGGGGGTTGGACTAGAAGACCTCCAAGGTCACTTCCAACTCTGTTATTCTGGGAAACAAAAAAAAATGAATTGAACATTTCTTTAGAAAGGGGGGTCTGCTGTAAAGAGATCTTAGACATTACAGCAATCAAGAAGTTATCTGAAACAAGCTTTGGTCATTGGTCTTGAAAAAAAATTATACTGCTGCTTCCATGTTATAGGTCAGACCAATTTTAGCAATGATGTTGGAGGTCTATAATTGGTTGGACACTGATATTTGGCAGAGGACCTCTCTCATTGTAGCTATTCACCAGAATATGAAGATATGGGGACGTGGGACTCTTCAAACACCCACAATTGAAGAAGGCATTTTTTTTGTGTGGCTCCAGAGTGTTGCAAGGCTAGAAAGAGACTGATATTAGGGATATATTGAATTACCATTAAAACTGTTCCTGACCTGTGCTCATGCCAGCTTGACTTTAAATCAGTTTATGAAAATCCTGTCCATACTGAATCTCATTGGTCGCTTGCAAATTATTCTGCCTGGAAAACAGACTGTCCCAATTGGACAATTCCCTGTTGCTGTGCCCTTCCATCTCCTTTTCCAGAAAAAAAAACACAGACATTTGTTTTCTCCTGTGGGCAGGTCTTCCTGGACATATTTATTTACACACATGGGTGTGCACATGGGCACAAACACACACATGCTTAGCAGAGGGTGTTAAGAATCAACAGATCAGGCCATCTTCAGACTTTAAAGATAGGAATGATAAATGTTAGTCTGTCTGAGATGTCTGATGTCTGTCTGAGATGAATCAAACTTAGAATAAATAGTTTATGAACTAGAACAAATCAAGTGGGATATAATTGGACTATGTAGAGTTAGTATAAATATAAAGTACTGTTTGACACTAGATTTGGCATCTGTTATATTATTGAGGAACAAATGATGGTAGACTAAGCACTTTTGGATTGATTACCAAATAATACCTAAAGGAAAGAATCCTCAAATTCAACAGCCTTTCATATTGAGCATATTGAGTGTTATGTCTTTCAACTGATATAGGTGTGGGTACCAACCAGCAGTCACAGATATGAAGCAAAGGAAGTCTATAAGCCATTTATAAATCAAATCAATTGAAAAATTACACTTATACTGTAAGTGACCTGGCTGCAAGGAGGAGGAGGAGGAGGAGGAGGAGGAGGAGGAGGAGGAGAGAGAGAGAGAGAGAGAAAGAGGGAGGGAGGGAGGGAGGGAGGGAGGGAGAGACGACTTATAAATAATCCATAGGTTTGTTTGGGCTATTCAAGAGCTGAGAATAAAAACTTTCTTTCTTAAGTAAAATTAAAATGAAATCCTAATTATTATTTCTTTAAAAAGAGCAAATATATTTCTGGCAGGTTTTAAACCAGCAAGTGCTTTAACTCTCTGCCAAGTGACCGTCTTAGATCACCACCACTGCATTACATCTTCAATACTTCCTCAATGGTGGTGTTGAACCTACTAGAGTGCATGACAAGCCCTGGCTCCATTGAGAGGGTTGGTCTTTCCTCTGTAAAGTTGCCAGTGAATTGCTGAGTTTAGGGGCACACCAGGCACCACAGGGAGAATCATAGAATCCTAGAGCTGGAAGGGACCTCAGAGGTCTTCTAATCCAACCCCCTCTGATCAAGGCAGGAATCTTATACCATCCCAGCCAGATTGTTGTCCAGTCTATCATTGAAAAAGAGGCCATTTTGAAGAGTAGCATAAAAGTCTCTAGACATTGCTTGGAAGGTGATGGAGGAGGAGGAGCAATAGAGGTTGACATTGTCCAGGGGTAGGCAACCTCGGCTCTTTTATGACTTATGGACTTCAACTCCCAGAATTCATGAGTCAGCTATGCTGACTCAGGAATTCTGGGAGTTGAAGTCCATGAGTCATAAAAGAGCCGAGATTGCCTACCCCTGACATTGTCCATTTCTTGCTTCCAGAAGGACCTAACTATGAAACTAGAAGAAAATCCATTATCTGCATACAATCTGCATGTCGGTACCAGGTTTTCATTCCACAGCCATTCATTTTATGTCTTAAGCACTTCTCTGCCAGAACTATTGGTTTATTTCTGTGAATTGGAAATTGTGTGCTTAAATTACTTTATTATTTATTTTACTGGGATTTATTGTTTACTCTTGCTTTTATAGACTGCAATCTGCCTTGAGATTCTCCTGGATAGTGATAGGACCATAAATATTTAAAGGAAGGGAGGGAGGAAGAAAGCAAAACAACAACAACAGAAAAGATCCAGAGAAATCTGCAATTCAACAGATATACTTCAGCCCATTTAGAAGTTACTAGTAACTCTTTTGACCTTCGCAAATGAATAATTTAGAAAAGTGAAATACCTATTTAATTAATTGTTGCAAATGTGGGGGTTTATTAAATGCCTTCATCAGGCTCCATAGTTAGAAAAAAAGGGATGGTGATGGAAGTGGCTGATTTTATTGCCAATGTACCAGTATAGGGAACAATGCAACATTTTTGTATGGGACTTTGTGTCTCCCTCTGCAGACGTGTTGCAGCATTTTTCCATGCTATAATCCCCAATCAAGCCAATTTTTTTCTGGCCCATCTTACTACAAACAGATTTGGCACCTGTTATACTACTGAGGAACAAATGATGATAAACTAAGCAGTTTTGAATTCATTATCAATAAAAACTTAAAGGAAAGAATCCTCAAATTCAGCAACCTTTCATATTAAGTAATTTACCAAACTGTCATATTGTCTGAATGCTACATATTTCCACTGATACAGGTGTGTGCACCAACCAGAAGATATGAAGAAAAAGAAGTCTGTGAACAATTATTAATCAATTGAAAAATCAACACTTCAAAATTGTTATAGGTGATATTAATGCAAGAAGGAAGAGTAGGAGGAGTGTCACAGCATCTTTCCATGCTAGAGCCCCCAACCAAGCCAATTTTCTTCTGGCCCATGATGCTAAAAACAGTGCTATCCACAGGCTGGACCAAAAAAGTCAAGAGTGCCTAAAATAGTCCATCAAACACCCTTGCTAAAAACTCAAAATGCAGAGCTTCCATTTTGTACTTTGGACCACTTGACTTTCATTGGGCTGGGTAATGTGGAAATGGGGAGGGGTCAACTTTCTACTGGTGGGAATTTTCAGGGCTATTAGATAGACCAGATGAGAATATCAACCCCATGGGAGGACCAGAGCTATAGTTTATGGAAATGGGATCTATTATCTGAATCTTGTAAGTCAGTTTATGATGTATTTCCCCATCATTGCTTCTTAGATACCCTATAAATCATGGAGGTATATCCTTGAGTCACTTCTGAATGTTATCATATTTCCCAGGGCTTAAAAATGTTTTCCTAGGTGATGGCTCTTGCCTATTTCTGTCAAGGTAACCTCTCATACTTTCTATCCCAACTCAGGTTGGGCTACTAGGCTTTTCCCAATGCGAATGGCTATTTTGTTTTCCTTGCCACAAGCAACAAGGCAAGGAAAGGGGAGAGGATGAGATGACAGCTGTGGAAAGATGTCTACTTCATTGGTCAGGTGTATGTGAGTGGTGGGATCTGAACAGGGACTGTCCAACAAGTATGGCACATCTCTTCTGGAATGTTTGGAGAGTCCAGGGGCTGAGGATGATGCTGTCCCAGGCCTCTGCGGCCTTTGGGGAGGTGGTTGACCAGATGGAGATCTGCCTGCCCTCACAAATGCAAGGGAGGATCAGATGCAGACAGGCAGTGGTAATGAGAGGCAAAAGATCCCCTCTGATGAGGAACAGCTGCCTCCCCCAGCCGATCCAAGGGCAGGGAGAGTGGAGCAGAGGGAAGCTCAGACCAGGTCTGTGAGGCTGCTGGTGAGAAGGCTGTCCTGCCCCTCCTCACAAGAAACACCTGGCTTGAGCTGATTTAATCAGAGGCCAAGGGAGGGTACTTTCATTGGGAACAATTGTTTGCTTTGGCATACACTTCCCTGGCCTTTGTAAACTCTGCTTCTTTGACCTCATATTGTGATTCTGCCCTGTGGACTTGAACCTTGTTTGTGGACTACAGACCTTGCCTTGCAGACTTAGTTTGGATTTAGTTTGTGGGACTGTGTTGCCCTGACTCTGAAAAGTTTGTATGGGAAAGTGAAAATGGGAAAGCACTGTGCCTTTGGGAAAGTTTGGGGTGGAGCTTTACCTGCTGTTGTAAAGCCATTTGTTGTGGGATAGCAGAACAATAAAGGACTTTATTGAAGCCTGCAACTGCCTATGCAACCTGGGTCATAACACAATGTCTTTATGCTTCAAGCAAAGCTGACTGCTTGAAAGGTCACTTTTCTTAAGATTTCTATTTATGTAGTCCTTGTATTCATATTTGAGTTTCAGGGTGGATAACCCTGAGATCCAAGCTGCTTCAATTACATTATCATATATATTAATATATGCTGGAGTGTCAAGGATAGTACCAGCTGATTCAGAAGAACCCCACTATGTGCACATAGTGAGAAAATTCTCCAGAATCTAATTGCCTTAGGAGCATATTCACTATCCACAGAGACTGGGTCAAAATTCAATATTTGAATTTTGTACTGGATTTGAACACAATATTCTGAACGGGAGAAATCCATACTACTTATTGCTGCTATCATAATGATTTCTGTTCTTACTGCTATTGCTAATGAAGTGTCTGATGTTTTGCTAATTATCATTAATTACCTCCTTAAGTGAAATTGAATAATTACATGTATGAGCTTGATGTTATTT
The DNA here is from genome assembly GCF_001527695.2 of Protobothrops mucrosquamatus. NCBI lineage: Eukaryota > Metazoa > Chordata > Lepidosauria > Squamata > Viperidae > Protobothrops > Protobothrops mucrosquamatus. Next base: position 91,527 of record NW_015390273.1, on the reverse strand, counting down.
TAAGATCATGTACTGTTCAGATTGCAAATGTTATCCTGCAAATCCGCTTGAAGGGTTGGAGAGCTTCCATGTAGAAGCCCCATCCAATCTGAAGCTCTGCAAGATATTAACAGAGAAGAAGGAAGAGAGGATGGACAAATGTGATTTTTTCCTTTTTGAATGAATCAGTGGACTTGTGCCAGCTCCGGGGTCAGCAGAGGAATTCAGTAGGGAATTTCAGTGTCAACTTGTGGATCCAGACTCACTCCCAGTGTACTCACTGAATATATTTTGATTATCCAATTCAGTGATTCTCAACCTGGGCATCTTTAAAATGTATGGACCTCAACATGCATGGCTGGCTGGGGAATTCTGGAAGCTGAAGTCCACACATCTTAAAGGCTGAGAAATATTGCTCTAATTTCTTTTCGTCTCTCTCAATAATAAAACTTAAAATTCAGAATTTAAAAAAATAGAGAAATTAGAAACTAAATCTCCCCCTTCAGTGTTGGATCATTGTCTTCATCCTCAGACAGGAGAATTCCCAAAGGTCTCAATCTCCTACCCAAAGGATTAGATTTTCTCTTTTCTCCTGGCAAATTGGGTGGTGATGGTAGAACAAGAGGAATTGTGAGCGGTGGTTAAATAATCCACAGCTAAAGCTGCAGACTAGACTAGGGGTCCCAAATCTTTCCAGCTTAGTGGCCCAGCAAGGAGGGAGAGGGGATGGTTCTGTGCAGGGCTTTTTTTTGTCATAGAACGCCCAGAATGGAGTTCCTGCACCTTTTTTGGATGGAACCTTGTAGGGTAGGCAAGGCGGGTTGTATGACATGTGTGAGTTCCGGCACCTTTTTTTTTTTTTTTTAGAAAAAAAGCACTGGTTCTATGTGAGTGGCAGGCCCATGCATGAGCGCACACAGTTCATGCAAGTGAAGCTGTGAGCGCAAGCACTCGCTGTGCTATGTGGAGCTGTGTGCATGCAAGCGGGAGCACCTGCAGCTTGAGCAAGTGGAGTTGTGCGTGAGGGCATTCGCCCACCACTCGTGCAGCCTGGGGGTTGAGGACCCCTGGACTAGACAACTGTCATGCAAAGGCATCTCAGCCCACAAAAGAAAAGGAGGGCACGGGAAACATTTCAAAAAGGCCCCTCCCTAGTTTTCCAGAAATAAAAGGAAAGAAGGGGAGAAATATGATTGTTTTTCACCACTTACAACTCTTGAAGCATCCCCATGGTCATGTGATCAAAATTCAGACACCTGATGATAATAATAAGAATTGTACTAGCCCAATATGAGATAGCAGATATTAATGGAAAAAGAGAGGAAATATTTGATGTTGTAACATGAGATTTATACTAAAGACTTATGTACGCTATTGAACTATTGATCAACCCAGTCATCATGTTGCTTTTTAAATATCCAATTGTAAAATGAGAAAAATCAATAAAATATTATATATATAAAAAAAATCAAACACTTGGCAACTGCCTCATATTTATGATAGTTGCAATGTCCTGGAGGTCATGTGATCACCTTTTGTGACCTTCTGACAAGCAATGGGGAGGCCAGATCCACTTAACAGCCTGCTACTATCATAAGAACTGCAGTGATTCACTTACCAATTCTGGGAAGAAAGGTCGTAAAATAGGGCAAAACTCATTTAACAACTGTCTCACTTAGCAACAGAAATTTTGGGCTCATTAGTCGCTTGTGTTCTCTAACCTGGAATCTTCCCCATGAACTCTACTACTGCAATACCCAGTATTCCTAGCTCAGGGGTAGGCAATCCTGGCTCTTTTATGACTTGTGGACTTCAACTCCCAGAATTCCTGAGCCAGCATGGCTCAGCTTGGAAACCTCTCCTTTTCCCCTCAGCGTGGCTGGCTCAGGAATTCTGGGAGTTGAAGTCCAAGAGTCATAAAAGAGCCAAGGTTGCCTACCCTTGTCCTAGCTATTGACCGTAGAGAAGAAATCTAAGCCTCAACCGAAGCCTGTATGATGATGGTGACTTTCCAACAACATTCACAGTCACCCATAAAGGAGAATATTTGTAGCTCAGGGCTGAAATAACGAGTCCCTGGTGCTCTCTGAGCTTGGTTGGTTGTTGTTGTTGTTTTGCAGATGTTTCTTTAACTAAACCAGATAACATCGTCAGTGCTGGCAATGTTACCTAGTTTGGGTAATGAAATGTCTGCAAGAAAACAAGCAAGCTCAGAGAACACCAAGGATCCTCACCTTGATAGTTGTCTAGGATTAAAGATTTCTATAGTAGTGCCCAGTGGTGGGATTCAGCCAGTTCGCACCAATTCGGCAGAACCAATAGCTAATTTTTTGTTGCCCAGGCCCAGAATGGACTTCCGGAAGCAGTATTTACTCAGAGAAACAGTTGTTTACATATTTGTATCCCACTACTGGTTGTGCCCAAACACGATTGGCATTCTTGTTCTTTGTTGTGTTATTTTTTGCAACTCAGAGAAATAATTAAAATTGGTAAGACATCTTCCAATGTATGTTGAACACCTAGATACACTAAATACTAGAATTCAGACATGTCTATTTTATTTATTGACTATATTTATAATCTATCTGTTCAGGAAGGCATATATAATGATCTTTCTTCTTAACCATTACTCCACATATTTTTCTTTTGCTTCATATCTTAAACATACTCTCAGAATCTTGGAAGTTGGGAAAAGATTGCTTTCTAGTGCGTGCTCCTATGCAGAGACAATTAAATACTCTCCACGTTGTTGATTTACCTGATGATCCACAGTGAGTCCACCTCTTGATTATAAACAGTATAATACTTAAAACAACTCTGAGGGCCCATCAGGATTGTTCGATTGCCTAAATCAATTGCCACATCCAATATTATTGAGTCATTAAAGACTAGTCTCAGTTGAGCAAAGCAGGTATCTACTGAATATTAGTATGAACAGTCGTTCTGTGCTCAAGACAGTTTTGCTTTTAGAGGGCTGATTGTTTTGTCTTTAAAGCTATTCATTATTTAGAAACAAGATCTTCATGTAGCACGGCTGTATTGCTATTATCCTTTTCATCTTCTCATCTTTCTCATCTTTTCATCTTTCTCATCTTCTCATTTTTCCTACTACCTTCTCCTATTGGTATCTTATGATTTTATCACTTGTTGTTTGTATCTTATGAGTAATGATTGTAACTATGATTTGTGATCTATGACTTATCACTTTGTTGTTTGTGTGTACTCTGAGAGCTTATGCACCAGAGATAAATTCCTTGGCCAATAAAGAATATTCTATTCTATTCTATTCTATTCTATTCTATTCTATTCTATTCTATTCTATTCTTGAAAATACAAAGAAAATTATTTTGTGGCATTTGAAGAAACTGCTTCCCTTCCCTTCCCTTCCCATCCTTTCCCTACCCTTGCCCCATAAACATTTTTACTCCTTCTTTACCTCTAAAGTGTCACTAAATATGTCAGGCAGTTTAATTGCATTTGAGGAAAAATATACAACCAGCAAATCTTTGGGGATCAATGGTTTTTCTAAAATTGTAAAGGTCTATTTCCTCATTTCCCTAACAGAATTAGCTTAGTCGTGCTAATTGGGGACTCTTTGAATAGAGGAGAAGCAAATCTATAAGGCATAAAATTGAAAGAAGCTGGTGTAATTCATGATGATTTTTCAGTTCAGGTGGGGAATTAATTTCTTGTAAATGGAAACATTAGATCTGCCCGGTGCTTCAGAGACAACGTCCAAAAAGAGTTTTGGAGCATGGAAATGTGCAAATGAACGTTGCAACTTTCTGAAAGCAGGTGTATCTTTTCCCAATGTTGTAGAAAAGAATACAATTGCTTTATGGTGTTGCAGAGAAGTTCTGCATCTCTCCACCCATGTGGTCCAATGCACAGTTTGGAGATTGAAGGCAAAGAGCTAGAAAACTGCCCCATGTCAGTTTGTGTTTCAGGCAATGCATGCATGAATACTAAGAAAGTACTTAATTAATATCTGGATGGCATACTACAAGTAGTCCTCAACGTACAACCCAACTGAGCCCAAAATTTAAGTTCAGTGGTAGGATTCAGCCGGTTCACACCACTTTGGCAGAACCGGTAGCTAATTTTTTGTTGCCCAGGCCCAGAATGGACTTTTGGAAGCGGCATCCACACAGAGAACTGGTTGTTCATATATGTGAGCTCCACCACTGTTTAAGTTGCTAAATGAAACATTTGTTAAATGGGTTTGGCCCCATTTTATCATTTTTCTTGCCATGGTTATCAAGTGAATCACTGCAGTTGTCAACTTAGTAACACAATTGTTAAGTGAATTTGGCTTCCCCGTTGACTTTGCTAGCCAAAAGGTCACAGAAGTGGATTATATGACCCCAGGACACTGCCAAGTGCCTGAATTTTGATCATGCGATGATGGGGATGCTGCAATGGTGACAAATGGTGTGAAAAATGGTCATAAATCACCTTTTTCAGTGAACAGTCACTAAACAAACTGTTGTAAGTCAAGGACTACCTTGACTTACAGGTAATTCATTAGCTTTATGCTAAGACTGGTAACTCATTGGGAAAAAAAGCAATGATGAATTACAAGGATATGTCTATGTAGTCAACTGACAGGAGGGGGAGAGTTACTTTTTTTCACCTGTGTGATCAAAATAGACTTAGATCTTTCAACTAACAGAGCTAAAAGAATACAGGGACCTTGGAGATCTTCTAGTCCAGGGGTAGGCAACCTTGGCTCTTTTATGACTCGTGGACTTCAACTCCCAGAATTCCTGAGCCAGCACATCATAAAAGAGCCAAGGTTGCCTACCCCTGTTCTAGTCCAACTCCCTGGTCAGGCAGGAAACCCTATACCATTTCAGACAGATCAATCCAATCTCTTCTTTAAAAGTTCCAGTATTGGAGTTCCTACAGCTTCTGGAGGCAGGTGGTTCCACTGATTATTTGTTCTAACTGTCAGGATATTTCCCCTTAGTTCTAGGTTACTTCTCTCCTTGATTAGTTTCCATCCATTGCTTTTTGGCCTGCCTTCAGGTGCTTTGGAGAATAGCTTGACTCCCTCTTCTTTGGGGCAGCTCCTGAGATACTGGAACACTGCTATCATGTCCCCCCTCGTCCTTCTCTTCATTAAACTAGACAGACCCAATTCCAGCAACCGTTCCTTATATGTTTTAGCCTCCAGTCTTCTAATCAAGCCAAGATATGAGTGAGATCTTTGCCTCTTCCTTGTCCTTCTGGAAACAAGATAATAATTCCTTATTCTCAAATTAGGAAACTCTGGAAATGCTCAGCTGCTGTGGTGCTCAGCATTCAGAATGTAAAGAAAAAGATCCAGCTTGTCTCCATAATAATATTGAATTGCCTGCTTCACAGGGTTGAATGGTTTGAATGTTTGAATGGCAATCAATGTCAGTCAAGACTGATAGAGAAAAATATTTGTAGTTCAGAGTTGAAATAAGGGATACTTGGTGTTCTGTGAGCTTGGTTATTTTCTTGCAGACATTTCATTACCAAACTAGGTAATACCATCAACGCTAGTAGGGAATGGAGAATTGTTAAATCTCTGTGTTGTAAAGAAAAGCCTCTCAACCTCAACAACTTTTAAGTTGCATGGACTTCAATTCTCAGAATTCCCCAGCTCGTTTAGAGAAATCTATGGGCAAAAGGAATTACTATAGTTTGTAATGGTCCTAGTATGATGGAAGGATCCATGTTCATTTATAGACAAATGCACAAGTTCGATCTGTGGGATATCTGGGAAGAGGAAGGAAAACCTATTTGAAATCTTGGAAATTCTAGATCCAAAGCAATTATCTAGAAGGGTTAATTGAAATGGTTTAACACAACTTCCAATGTCCCTGAAGTGGTGCAGCAAATAATGGTGTTTTATCTCGGGGTAATGAAATTGGCTGGTATCCGGTGAGATGTTTCAGACCAGTGTTTCTCAACCTTGACAATTTTAAGGCATGTGGACTTCAACTCCCAGAATTCCACAGCCAGCAATGCTGGCTGTGGAATTCTAGGAGTTGAAGTCCACATGCCTTACAATTGTCAAGGTTGAGAAACACTGTTTCAGACAACCCTTTGGAGAGCATAGGTAAAATACTTTTTGTTTAACAGGAGCCTCCATAAAATAGCTTTCTGTTTTTCAGCCATAAATCGTCTTCCATAAAAAGTAATGTTTACGAGGTTACATGCTGATGGCGTAATCCATTTACGGTAATCTTTTAATATTCTATAACTAGTGCCTATTTATTACTCATGATCCCCCTTGGAAAAAAAAATCTTGTCAGACATCAATGTTGTTTTGATCAGTAGCTGGGAAAGATTTCCTGCAAATAATTGCACCCAGGAGGTTTTTAAACGAATTATCACAAATTTGTTACTGCAGAGGAAAACTTCCAGATTACTTGATGCCAGCTCAAATATTTATCATTGAAGATATTTCTCATGTTTGTCTGCCCCTCTCTATGAAAAGCCATGAAGTCAATTGCTGGAGAAAATAATCCCTAATAATAGGCAGCCAAAATTCAGTTAGTCGTCGACTTACAACTATCCATCTAGTGACCATTTGAAGTTACAACACTGAAAAAAGTATGACATTTTTTTTATACTTTACAACCATTGCCATATCCCCTAGGTTAGGGGTAGGCAACCTTGGCTCTTTTATGACTCGTGGACTTCAACTCCCAGAATTCCTGAGCCAGCCATGCTGAGGGGAAAGGGAGAGGTTTCCATGCTGAGCCATGCTGGCTCAGGAATTCTGGGAGTTGAAGTCCACGAGTCATAAAAGAGCCAACCCCCGCCCTAGGTCATGCGATCAGAATTCAGAACCCTGGCAATTGACTCATATTTATGACGGTTGTAGTGTCCCAGACTCATGTGATCACCCTTTGTGACCTTCTGGCAAGCAAAGTCAATGGGGACGCCAGATTCACTTAACAACCGTGTTACTAATGTTAACGTGATTCACTTAACAACTGTGGCTAGAATGGTCATAAAATGGGACAAAGCTCACTTAACAAATGTCTCACTTAGCAACAGAAATGTTGGGCTCCATTGTGGTCATAAGTTGAGGACTACCTGAATTGGTTTCAACCTACTTGGCTTAGCCCTTGGGAATTTTTATAATATCACCTCTTCCAGATGGAATGGATCCATCCAACGCTACCCTCCTATTGTTTATGACTGCATATTGTTACCGTATTGTTTTAAAATGCTACAATCTACCTAAATTCAGTATTGTGAGATGGGTGGCTATGTAAACAAGAGAGTTAACTGCTGGTTTTCCAAAAAAGATTAAGGCTGTAATATTGATGCTATTGTTGTTGGTTTGTTTTTTTAGAATATATAGAAGATTATTGACTTATTCAAGTTGGATCAGTTTATTTTTTCTTGCTTTTCCTCCCATATGTACAATATTTTCTCAGTCAATAATTTAGAAATGTGATCGACAGACAGGCAGACAGAGATAGGAAATTGTCTAATGGTTAAAGCACCAGGCTAGAAGCTGGTGATTGTGAAGTCTATCCTGCCTTAGGCATGAAAGCCAGCTTTGGGCCAATCTTTGGGCCAATCACCAGGAGACTGGGAGTTCTAGGCCTGTCTTAGGCATGAAAGCTGGCTGGGTGACTTTGAGCCAATCGCCAGGGGATGGTGAATTCTAATCCTGCCTTAGGCACGAAAACCACCTGGGTGACTTTTGGCCAGTCACTCTCTCTAAGCCAGCGATGTCAAACTCGCCACGTCACGTGACATGTCATGACGTATCGTGACTTTTTTCCCATTGCTGGGGTGGGCGCGGTTTTGGCATGACGCATCCGGCCGGTGGGCCGGCAGTTTGACACCCCTGCAGGGTTGTTGTTATGGAGAAAATAGGAGGAGGAAGGAACATAAGGTATATTCCCTGCCTTGACTTATTTATGAAATAAGGCAAGAAATTAAAATATAAAATAAAATAAGTATAATTTATGAAAACTATCAGCTTTTCAACAGCAATGACATTTCAGGAATTAACCTTTTTTTCCCTCAATTCCATCATTCCCCATTCTGGAATGACTAGGACTAAACTACCAGCTGCCTTAAGACTATGTTTTTGTTCGGTTTCAATTGTTAGATTGGCTATTCTGAAACACATATACACATGGACACACATGCTGTGTGACACCTGCACTGTTGACAGGGCATTGTAGTGCTAGAACATCTTTATTGCTGCTGGGCTATCCAAGCGAAAGGCAACTCCATCTGCTAGCCTCAATTTGCAAGAGATGTCGGCAAAACATCTTACAGAGTTGTGAGCAAATGAGGTTTTGCCTCATTGTTAACAAGGTTGAAATGCCAGGTTTGTCATCAGGGGAGATGACCCTTGTTCATTGGCTGGCCTGTTATATTATGTGTTGCAGCTTCTGTGGTTGGTGCTTAATCAGAAGTGTTTCTCTCCCTTTCTCACTTGATTTCCACCCTCCACATCCAACTTTGCATTTCCAAGTGCATTCATCATGAAGTGTGTTTTGGCAACCCAGTCTTGACATTTTGCTGTCAGCTTTTGGACGGTTAGTTAACCTGGTCCCTGCAACCCATTGCAAAGAAGAAAATTTGTGATCACACCAATTAGGCTGTTTACTCAATCTTTTGTCTACTAGACGGGCAAATTGGGAATGGCTTTTAAACCACGTGAATGACAATGAGGAAGCACGGGTGGCTGGCTATTCTCAGAACAAGAGCTAAGCAAATGTTCATGATGCTGTGGGGACCAGATGTAGAGTTCTGCAAGAGATGTAGGCTTGTCTTATTTTCCTCCTGCAAAAGGCTACCAAGTGCACCGATTGGTCAGTCTGAAAGAGCATCTGAAAGAATCTCTGAGATGTCATAGAGAGAGAGAGAAAAAAAACCAAAGAGAGATTCTCTATATAAATTGCCTTTTGCAGATTTTTAGCTATAGATCATTCTCAACCTATGACTTTGAAGTTATAGGGTTGCTGAACAGATTATGGTCAGGATTGGTCACTTGATCACTATCTTGGCACTTGGAAATTGGTTCATATTTATGATAGATTGCTAAGTGCCCTATAATCACTTGATCACATTTGCAAAATTCCCTGCTGGCTTCCCCATGAAGTCATTGGGGAAGCCTTCAGGAATGGCCATAAGTCTCTGGAGTAAATTTTCCTCAATGTAATGGTATGTGGCTATGACCTGTGAGACAGGGTGAAAAGATGCTGTCTAGGAATTGGTCAGATAACTAAGGGCATAGCCCACAGCTGTATAATGGACAGAGAAAGAGGCTCTGAAGGCACCTTCTCTTCCTGAACTCTTAAGACTGTAAAGAAGAAGCAGGAGATTTGTTCTTTCAGACTTGCAAGATTTTGTTGATATAGCTTTATACTAAAGTACAATTAGCTCACTTGGTCATGTTTTTTGTGCAGCCTACCTGGGAAAGCTAACATCCATCTGAGCATCTTCCCCCAGGATTTCTGCACATGTGCCATGCTGGCCACTTGCACCCCTCCATGCACCCTTTCTGCACCTCCATGCACACTCATGAACCTTCCCTGACTCTCAACCACACTCCTGCACCACACCCCTTCTCGACACATGACCTACCCCACAACCCCTCTCTCACCCTAATGTGGGTGTGACTCATTGATCAAGTCTCTGTTGATTGACATTTATACTGTTTGCTCTTTAATTGTTTTAGTCTGGGGTGCTATTGTTAGTGGGTTTTCATTGCTTTAATTGTTTACATTTTATGGATTTTGTAATTCCCACCCCCTAGATTCTTCCGGAGAAGGCTCCTATCTTAAACTGAATGCCTGAAATAAAATTTGTTCTTTTCCACATAGTTGTGGTCCTACCTGGATCGAAATCTTGTCTATTGTCTCTGAATCCTGGACAAAATAAATTAGAGGAAAGCAGATTGTGAACAAATAATACAAATTATTTTTTATTCCTAAATGTTTTTAAGAAAATACTAAAAACTGAACCATTGTGGGGGGTGGCGTGGTTTATAGTTTGCAAACTGACATCTTGCTCTTTTCCTCTTTTTCCTCAAAGTCATTTTCCTCTTTTGTTAAAATAAAAATAAAAATAAATGTTATTCCTAACTTTATGGTTATTTTTTTTTGTCAAATTTTGATTGTAATTGTGATGCTGTTCTTGCTGTGATTGTGATTGGTTTTAATCTAACCAGGGATGTTTGATTGTTGTTTTTATATAGTATGTAAGCCATCAAGAGGCTTTTGATTGTGACAGGGAAGTTTGATAAATAAATAAAATGATAAAAGCAGATTGCTGAAGGAGGTGGTCCACCAAAGCAAGGCTGGATAAATATTTTCTAAAGCTGCTTTAATTTGGTTTCCTGCATGGAGGATGGAATTGGACATGTCTAACAACCCTGTTGTAACTCTAGGTTTTTGGGAAAGAAAAGCAGATAACGAAGATGTCATAAAAATATGTTTTTGGAAGAGATGCAATTTGTGGCCTATGTTTGCAAAGTCCTCTTTTATTTCCAAAGTCAGTAAGCAGTTGAATCCTTTCAAAGGCTACGACATCATAAAAGAATAATCTATAGTGCTCAAAAATTGACTTTGTGCCACAAAAGCTCATACCATAACAAATAAGGTTGCCCAGACCTTCAGTTCAGTAAAGCTTCAGTTTAAGTTCCCCACGAAGGGAAGACCAGCTTCAATGCAGTGAATGAAATTTGAGAACTGCAAAATGCTTTACAGTTTTGCCAAGCATTTCACAGTTTCGGTAGATTTTCTGCTGTTTCAAGACACAATATATAATTTTGCAACTTCATGTCCATAGATGGAGGATGTCAAGGCAGGGATAGCAAAGTGATGAGCATCCTGACACTGACATGAGTAGCCTGCTGGTAGATTTCATCACCTCATTACTTCCTCTGCCTATCAAAATGCTCTTGGATGGCAAGGCTAATGTGATTTGGATGTTGCTCACTTCTTCAGCCTGGCCACACAAGTTTTACAGTAGCTTCTCTCCCTGCTGTGCTAATGGATTGTTAACTCTTTTTGCTGATGCAGATAGTCCTTGAGTTACAACAACTGAGCCCAAAATTTCCATCGCTAAGCAAGACAGTTAAGTGAGTCCCCCCCCATTTTACAACCTTTCTTGCCATAGTTGTTAAATGAACTACTACAGAGGTTAAGTTAGTAACATGGTTGTTAATTGAACCTGGCTTTCCCCATTGACTTTGCTTGTCAGGTTTACAAAAGGTGACTCACATGATCCCGGGACACTGCAACGTCATAATTACATGCCATTTGTCAAACATATGAATTTTGACTATGTGACCATGGGGATGCTGCAACAGTAGTGTGAAAAGCAATCATAAGCCACTTTTTTCAGTGCTGTTGCAACTTTGAATGCTTGCTAAATGAACGGTTGAATGTCGAGTACTACCTGTAGAACTGGGAGTATACTCAGTCCCAGTTCTCTGAATCTGGGCTCAAGATAGGCCTTGTTTGAATGGGTTAGGCCAGGGGTAGGCACCCTTGGCTCTTTATGACTCATGGACTTCAACTCCCAGAATTCCTGAGCCAGCATGGTTCAGCTTGAAACCTCTCCCTTTCCCCTCAGCATGGCTGGCTCAAGAATTCTGGGAGTTGAAGTCCACGAGTCATAAAAGAGCCAAGGTTGCCTACCCCTGGGTTAGGCTAATACAGGCACTGCCTCCAACTCTTACTCTTTCTAAGAGTAGAGAAAGGATGACAAACAACAAATGCTTTAATGAACATAGAATATTTGTAGTTCTGTGGCATAGCATATTTTGAAGGGAAGCATTGCAGTGAAACCGTTGATCGTAACTGGCTGAAACTTGGCCAGATTAATCTAAAGGTCCCTCATCTCTGCTGTTTACCTGTTAGATTTATATCTTCTCTTTCCTCTGAAAGCTCCACCTGATTTACAGGAAGATCTCTCTACGTGTTTTGCCCACAACAGCAATCCTGCAAGGTTAGTTGAGAGATAAAAGATTCAAAGTTACTTTTCTGTTTGGCCAAGGATCAGAGCAGTGATCAGGTACCCGGGCAATTATTTTAGGGGGATTCAGAGGCAATAAGCACACCAGTGAATAAAAATATTTCAAGCTTTATTATTATCATAAGCAAACATATTTAAAAGCATAACATAGAAAGCATATGCATCAAGCAAGATGATACTCAAAGCTTTTATAAGCTTCCAGGAGCTTTTTAATAATAATAGAAAAGATACTCCAAGCATGACTAGTTTCCACAGTACCCAAAGTTAGGTTAAGTGCAGAAGCTGCCAACAAATAACAACAATCCCAAGGTTTTTTTTCTCAAAACCTGGCACCATGACTTCATGGCCATGCTATAATCATGAGACTGCAAGTCCTGGTTTTGATTTCAGAGTATATAACTGATGGCATATAAATTTGGAATAGGACTCAAAAATCTAAGACTTTCACAGTTAAGAAAAGATTTACAGCATAATAACTGAATAACAGAATAACAGAGTTGGAAGGGACCTTGGAGATCTTCCAACCCTCCCACTCAAGCAGGAAACCTATACCATTTCAGACAAATGGCTGTCCAATCTCTTCTTAAAAACCTCCAATGTTGGAACATTCACAACTTCTGGAGGCAGGTTGTTCCACTGATTAATTGTTCTAACTGTCAGGAAATTTCTTGTTAGTTCTGGGTTGCTTCTCTCCTTGATTAGTTTCCATCCATTGTTTCTTGTCCTGCTCTCAGGTGCTTTGGAGAATAGCTTGACTCCCTCTTCTTTGTGGCAGCCCCTGAGATATTGGAAGAGTTGCAATCATATCACCCCGGTCCTTCTCTTCATTAAACTAGGCATATCTAATTCCAGCAACCGTTCTTTTTATGTTTTAGCCTCCAATGCCCTAATCATCTTTGTTGCTCTTCTCTGTACTCTTTCTAAATTCTCAATATCTTTTTTACATCGTGGTGACCAAAACTGGATGCAGTATTCCAAGTGTGGCCTTACCAAGGCATTATAGAGTGGTATCACTCTATGTGAAGATTCTCTCCCCTTCTCCTCTATTAAGGAGACAAGAGTGAAAAACAAAGATTAGGTCAGAATGAGCTCTAAACCTCTAGACTTTTCATTATATGAATGGTGCAATCAAAATATGTCACTAAACTTCTTAAAATAACAATAATATTTCACATCGCCATTACACCTTATGAGTTTCCATGACTGAGTAAAAGTAGAAACTGGATCTTACTGGCCATAATCCAATATCTTAACTACTACAAACAATGGTTATCTTGCCAAAGAATGAATCAGTAGCATTTTTATGCTTTCCTTATACAACCTATGGTTAATTTCCCCCCTAAACGCACATGTTAGAATAGGGGTCCCCAACCCCCAGTCTGTATACCAGTACCGGGCTGCGGCTTGCCAGCAACTGGTCTGCATAAACAAATAAAGCCCCATGCGTGGGATGTAGGCAGCACACAAAACCATGCACTCTCCAGTCCACAGAAAACCTTTCTCCATGGAACCAGTCCCTGGTGCCCAAAAGGTTGGGGACCTCTATCTTAGAACACCTTGAAATCATTTAGTTTACCTTCAAACCATGAATCAAGAACTCAGATAGAACTATAAAGGTAAAGGAGTCTTTCTGGATTTTACTCCGATAGTCGTTCCCAACTCTAGGGGGCAGTGCTTATCTCTGATTCAAGGCCATTGAGCCAGTGCTATCTAAAGACATTTCCATGGTCATGTGACAAGCAGGACCACTCATGGAGCGCTGTTACCTTCCCACCAAAGTGGTACCTATTTATCTAGTCGCATTTGCATGCTAGCTTAACAGGAGTTGGGGCGAAGACGGAAGTTCACCCTGTTGTGTGACACTCGGATCTCAAACCTGGTTTGCCGGCTTTCCAGTTGATAAGTCCAGTGTCTTAAGCGGTGAGCTACCATGCCGCACCAAATAGAATTATGCCCTTTTCAAATCTCAGCTGTCTTATTTAAAGTGAATCAAGACTTGTTCACACAGGCCTAATATTAGTCACTAAGGGATTATATGTCTGTATTTTGTTTTTGCTATTCCATTTCTTCCTCATGCAGGTGGAAAGAAAGACTGGTTTCTTTTTAATTTAATTAAGTCAAGACCAGCAACAGAAACAGTATGTACCATATCACTAAACAGAAAAACTGAGATCTGTTTACAACTGATCAAAAGTAGCTCATTAAACAAAAAAAAGTAGAGGTTTGCTCTCATACGTGTTTGCTAATGGGCTGGCTGATTTAATATGACATTGGCTTTGCTCTATAATTTTTCAAATCAACCCCAGAAAAAGGAACATCAGCATTAAGAGCAAAGTGTATGGGTGACTGATTTTTTTTTATTTTTTTTTACCAAAGATGCAATTATTTTGTGTGACTCCACTCCCTGAAAAGTAGATGAGGCACAATGATTGTTGCAATTAATAAGGTAATCTAGTGTATTTGTGACTAATAAGTGCTTTTTTAGGGAAGCCACCTGCTAAGAATAAACTGTTCATTCTTCAGCTATTATTGTCACTCTTTAAGGCAGACATGTCAAACTCGCGACGTCACGTGATGTCGCTCAACGTATCGGAGCTTTTTTGCCATTGCCGGCAATGGGGTGGGCGCAGCTCCGGTATGATGAAACCGGCCCGTGGGCCGGGAGTTTGACACCCCTGCTTTAAGATCTCAAGATCTTCTCACATCTGTAGCAATAGCAATAACACTTAGACTTATATACCACTTCACGGTGCTTCACAGCTCTCTCTAAGTGGTTTACAGAATCAGCATATTGTCCCCAACAATCTGGATCCTCATTTTACTGAACCTCGGAAGGATGGAAGGCTGAGTCAACCTTGAGCTGGTGACGATCAAACCCCTGGCAGCCAGCAGAGTTAACCTACAGTACTTCGTTCTAACCATTGTTCCATCATGGCTCTCTCTATTTTATATACGTCGTATAATAATGCATTTTCTAAGAAAGAAACCATATCTGCTGCTACACAGAATGTGTAGAACGTTTAGCAAAAGCCAAATTATCTGGGACTAATAGACTCTTCCATGCTGTGCAGTCAAGGAGAAAAGAAAGCAAAAAAGGAAAATATTTTATTGGGAAGTGATTCTCAGTCTGCATTCAACACTGATGTGTAGCAAGAAAGGGAGTCCAAGGACAACTGTTCTTCTGGACTTGAAAATGTGCACAAAGTAGAAATATTTGTGAAAGAAACACTTAAAAAGAATGAACCTCCAGCAAAGTTAAACGAGAAATATTGCTTTCAAAATTTGTTTTCTTGTGCTTGTATCAATTGCAAATATTGACTACCAAATATCAACTTTCATGGGAGTGGGGGAACAAAAATATAGTAAATAAATAATGTATACTGGTGCAAGTACATGTAGTCCTTGACTTATAACCACCATTAAGCCCAAATATTCTGTTGCTAAGTGAGACAGTTTTTAATTTTTACCCCACTTTATAACCTTTCCTGCCACAGTTGTTAAGTGAAGCACTGCAGTTGGTAAGTTAGCAATATGGTTGTTAAGTGAATCTGGCTTCCCCATTGGTTTTTGCTTGTCAGAAGGTCACAAAAGGCATGATCCTGGGACACTACGACCGTCATAAATATGAGTCACTTGCCAAGGGTCTGAATTTTGACCATATGGCCATGGGGATGCTGCAATGATTGTCAGTGTGGCAAACAATCATAAGTCACTTTTTTCAGTACTCTTGCATTTATTTTTAATTATTTTTAAATATTAATTTTTATAGTCACAAATGCTTAATATTTTATCAGCAACATATTGTCTCTGTTTCAATATTTAGCTTACTAATACATGTTAAACTCCTTTCTCTCTACCTTGTTTTTCTAGCCATTGTTAAAATGTATCCCATGTTCTAAAGTATTCTGAGTCTTCTTTCTCTTTCATTTTCAGTGTCTGTCTGTCCATTTCTGCACAGTCTAAAATTTTCTTAATTATCTCTTCCTCCGCTGGTAATTCTTCCATCTTTCCAATGTTGAGCAAATACAATTCTTGCTGCGGTTAATACATGTTAACATTAAGTATACACATTCTTTCTCATGATTTCCTACAATTATACCTAACAAAAATAATTCTGGCTTAAAATCTATATGTTTTTTAGTCATTTTCTCTAACCGTATATGTATTCTTGACCAAAGACTTTTGGCTTTAGGGCATGTCCACCAAATACGATAATATGTGCCTGGTTGTAGTCTTGCAATTTTGAATGGTCACTAAATAAACTGTTGTAAATTGAAGATTACCTATACCATAAAACAATATATGAGTATTTTACAGCAATTTAAAAGGGGAAATTATGAAATAGACTACCCAGATGGACCCAGTTTTGTATAATCCAGATAGGTGTATTGTGGTTGAGGAGATAAAGCTAAACATCAGAACATCAGACTTCTTTCATGGTCTCATGAATTTATCAAGTAAATTTTTTGTAACATCACACTTGCCTATTGATGTGATTTTTTTTAAAAGGGGAAAATCTGAATAGTTAGCAGCATCCATATACTGGATACTGAAAAGCCAACATAGTCAGTGGGCCAGGATTTCTCAACCTTAGCTGCTTTACGATAAGTGGACTTCAATTCCCAGAACTCCTCAGCCAGCATGAATTTTGGGAGTTAAAGTCCTCTAATCCAGGGGTCTGCAACCTTGACAACATCTGGCTGAGGAATTTTGGGAGCTGAAGTCCACAAGTCTTAAAGTTGTCAAGGTTACAGACCCCTGCTCTAATCTCAAGGTTGCTAAGGTTGAGAAACATTGCTCAGGATTACCCAGTTGTAAAACCAAAGGTGTATATTTGAAAGGACCTCTTTCTGGCACTTGAAGAAGACAGTGCTTGGTAGGATTCTTGAACTGGCATAAGTTAATTTGTCTCCTTTCCACAAGTGAAGAATGATGGGAAACTCGTAAGCATGTTTTTGTGACACAGGTGATTGATTGATTGATTGAAGTGGGTGATGAGCATGTTATGCAAACATCACCATTCAGCAGCAAAATTGCCCTGATATGATTAAGACTTCCCCACCACCCCAAACCCTGGTTTAAGAACGCTAGAGTAACTCTCCTTGGCCAATTAATTCTTGTCATGTCTTAGGAAGCCCTTTTGATATCAGTGACTGAGAGAGTTGCAAAGAAGCTGTAAAAGAATGAGGCCTCTCTAGAAACCTTTTGGTTGTCCTTTTGGGGTGTACCTTCCTTTCTACTGCTGAACAGCAAGTGGAAAAGGGGCAGAAATTGGTGTGTGTATACAAGTAGACTCCAATATTCATTGCACTCCCACTACTATATCTTCCCGTCTTCTGGTAGAGTAATAAAAATAAGAAGACTGGAACTGGGGAAAGAAGTGGATAGAGGAGAGCTGAAAGTCAGAGCCACCTGATGAACAAACCACTTATCCCAGTTTGTCTGCCACTAATGTATAAACCAGTGTGGTGTAGTGGTAAATATGGTGTACTAAGAATGGGAGACCCAGATTTTAGACCCCACCTCAGTCACAGAAGCTCCCTGTGGACCTTGGGCCAATCCTTTTCTCTCAAACCAAGAACTAGGTTGGTGGAGGTTCATAACTTTAGGCCATTCATCTTTCTCAGCCCAACCTAACCCATAGGGTGTTGTTGTGAAAAATAAGTTGGGAGGACCTCCCTATGCCATCTTGAGCTCCAAAATAAAAGATGAGTTCTTAAATTAAGCCATCCATCCGTCCGTCCATCCATCCAACCAACCAACCAATCAGTAAGTAAGCATGACCGATGATTGACAGGGGAAAAAATAACTGGGTGAGCCATGTCTTGTAAGTAATCTAATTCAGGGTTATTTCTTTTTAGCAACTGAGGAATGAATGTCAATGGGATACTGAGTAGGAATTTTGTGTGCAAAGGTTCTTGCGTGGTCCATCAGGGGACATCTGGATTTTATCAACCGAGGTCTGGTAATTTTAAACTCGCACTTTGCTCAGTAATGCTTTAAAAAAACAATGTCACTTTGTGATGTTATTTATATTGCCTTGAGATTTGTTTGCTTTTTTTAAGTGTGCACTGCCTTGGGAAAATTTCACCCTTGAAAATGGAGGGAACATAAATCTCAAATAAATAAGCACAAAAGGAGAGAAAGCCATGAATACATTCTGGCCTAAGCAAACTTTCTTTAAAAGTAGACTCATGTTCCAGAAAAGCTGTGATATAAACTCCCAGAATTCCTTGCTAGCATGTCTAGAGGAACTGTGGGAAGTAGAGTCCCGGCACCTGATGGGAAAATGTCTAGCTAGAAGGTGATTACTGTTGTTGCTACTGAACCTAACTTTTCGTTATTATGTCTTTACTAGATTATTTCATCTCTTGGCTATGAATAATAATACTTTCAATTATTTAGGTCCACCATATTGGAGCTGCAAAAATCTGAGCTGTTACCACTAGATGGCAGCAAAGAGAGTCTTCTCTCTCTCTCTTTCTCTCTCTCCCCCCTCCCTCTCTCCCTCTCCCTCGCTTCCCATTTAGTAGTCATTCAGATTACTGTCTGCCCAGACATGATCATCCTTAATTACCAAACAATTGTTAGTTGAGCTGCACTTCAAGTGTATCAATGATTTTAAAATAGGTGGCCCACTGATAATCCTGGCCCTTCAGATGGCACCTGAAACCTAATTTTTGTAGTTATTTTGTGTGACTCTTTGTAAGTCCTTTTGCCAAAATCCAGAAGAACATTTGTAACCCGAATCCTAAAATTAGCTCAATATAGTTTTAAAAACAAAGACATCCTCTAACAAATCCCCTAACATGTGTATACACACA
>NW_015390273.1:47396-72630 GCF_001527695.2 Protobothrops mucrosquamatus | reverse complement strand
GCAGCCTATTTCTGCCGACTGCCAACTGCCTGTAGTTCGATTCTCACCGGCTCAAGGCTGACTTAGTCTTCCATCCTTCCGAGATCAGTAAAATGAGGAACCAGATTTTGGGGGTCAATATGCTGGCTCTGTAAACCACTTAGAGAGGGCTGTAAAGCACTGTGAAATGGTATATAAGTCTAACTGCTATTGCTATCCCATTTCCCTTTTCCCCACTTCTCCTTCTAATTTCTAGTCATTTTGCAAATTAACCCATGCAGTAGTCTATTCTTTTTTGGAAACCATGACTGGTGATAAAATTTGGGGAGTTGGAACTGTGAGGTGCATCTTTTTCTTGTTTCTTAAAAATCATGATGGCAATCAGGAGAAATAGGCCTGTTTGTAAGCTGCAGCTTTCATCTCTAGGGAGATCCAATCTGGAAAAAAGGGGGAATTTCCTGACAGTGGGAACTATTGAGTAGTGGAACAGCTTGCCTCCTGGAGTTGTAGGTGCTCCATCATGGAAGGTTTTCAACATAGGACAACCATTTGTCTGGGATAGTATAAGGACTCCTGCTTTGGGAAAAAGGTTGGACTCTAAGGTCCCTTCCAGCCATATGATTCTATGATTCTTGCCTACAGTATCTCTGTTCTTTCTCCCCAAAATCTATATTCAGGCAAGAGAAATCACCTATTGCCAGATTCTTGGTCATGAGGCCATTCCCCAACCTTCCCTTCCCTTGTCCCTGTTGATTTCTGGATGTCATACAGCCACTGTTACATGAGTAAAGGCCTAATTGATTAGGGATAATGGGAGTAGTTAAATTTTAAGCCAACTGTCCATTCCTCTATGGTATCAATCAATAACTTTGCTGTTTGGTCTTCTCTGCAGTACTAATATGGGTTGTAGGCGAGGGTCAAAGTCTTTTATCAGTTAAAGTACAGGAAGCTGGCAAGAATTGAAGCAACTGAGTTCACCAGAGTTATCCTGAAGCCGATATATTATTTCATTGGCTGGGGGGGAGGGGTGCGTGGGAAAAAAAGGAAGCTGTGAGCAATCTCTGAGATAGATTAATTCAAGTAGCCTTCTGGAATGCATTTAATATTGATTATGATGAGCCTACTCAGCAGTTTTATCCATGCCACATAGCTTACAGGCTTCAAAGTTAAAGAGCCTCGTGGGGGTTTAAAACTCTTCATGTATTTGTGACACAGAGGAAAAATTCTTGCAAAGTTTGATCTTCCTGTTGGGCAGCTTGCAATAATGTCAGATGAAATGCAGACTATCATTCACTATAAATTGCTGCTGATTCTCTTGCTGTTGTTGCTGGGGTGGTTTCTTTCACCAGCCTTTCTAAAAAAAATCATTTGTCTGAGTGTGAAGGAAGTACCAAATATTTAAATATTGAAACACCCAAGAGTTTACCACCCTCTCACAATAGCCTGCAGCATAACAAACATGAAGTCCCCCTGAGAATTTTATTCTGCTAGTCGTTTGGTCATGTGGCTAGCATGACATCACAGTGCTGTTATCTTCCAACATAAGTTTTTAAGAAGAGGCTAATAATAATAATAATAATAATAATAATAATAATAATAATAATAATAATAATAATAATAATAATAATAACAATAATAATGAAGTTGGAAGGGACCTTGGAGGTCATCTAGTCCAACCCCATGCTCAGGCAGGTAACCCTATACCATTTCAGACAAATGGCTGTCCAATCTCCCCTTAAAAACTTCCAGTGTTGGCGCGTTCACCGCTTCTGGAGGCAGGTTGTTCCACTGGTTAATTGTTCTAACTGTCAGGAAGTTTCTCCTTAGTTCTAGGTTGCTTCTCTCCTTGATTAGTTTCCATCCCTTGCTTCTTGTCCTGCCTTCGGGCGCCTTGGAGAATAGCTTGACTCCCTCTTCCTTGTGGCAGAATCTTCCCAGGTATTGACTGGACAGCCATTTGTCTGAAATGGTATAGGGTTTCCTACCTGATGACCTCCAAGGTCCCTTCCAACTTTTATTATTATTATTATTATTATTATTATTATTATTATTATTATTATTATTATTATTATTATTATTATTATTATCATCATCATCATCATCATCATCATCATTATCATCATCATTATTATTATTAGTCTCTTCTAATAATAATAATAATAACCTTCTTGGTAACCTATTTATCTACTTGCATTTGCATGTTTTCAAACTGCTAGGTTGGCAGGAGCTGGGGTAAGGACAGGAGCTCACCCCATCGGATGGTGCTCACGTCTTGAACCTGGGCTGTTGGGTTTCCAGCTGACTAGCTCAATCTTAACAGCTGAGCCACCGCTATGTCCTAATTCTTTGAAGTACAAAATAGATTTACAAGACCAGAGGTCTTCAAACTTGGCCCTTTTATGACTTGTGGACTTCAACTTCCAGAATTCCTCAACCAGCGTGAATTCTGGGAGTTGAAGTCCACAAGTCATAAAAGGACCAAGTTTGAAGACCCCTGTACAAGACACTGTAAAAGTGGGCATGTCCATTTCTTTGAACCATTTATTCTTTGGGGTTCTGATCAGTTTTTTTGTTTGTGGCAGGAAAGGTTATAAAGTGGGGCAAAACCTAAAAACTGTCTCACTTAGCAACATAATTTTTGGGCTTAATGGTGGTTATAAGTCATTAGGCTCTTCTCCAGTGAGTCCTTCCTTCTCATTAGGTGGCCAAAGTACTTGAGTTTCAACTTCAGGATCTGGCCTTCTAAAGAGCAGTCACGGTTGATCTCCTCTAGGACTGAGCGGTTTGATCGCCTTGTAATCCAGGAGACTCGCAGGAGTCTTCTCCAGCATCATAGTTCAAAGGCCTCAAGACAAGGAATAGCTTTGGACAAAACTGAAAGATTTTGTAAGGAAAGTAACGAGGTATAAATGAGAAGACAACGGTTATGAACCGCAACGTTGCAGCAGGGAAACTTAATTTTAAGAATAACAAAATCTGCTTCTGCCTCTACACAGTTTTTCCTCCTATCACAACTGTTGTTGGAAGTACTGGCTAAATAATGATGGATCATCTCTGATATTTTGAGTGCCGGAGTCTTTTCAGTGCGGTTGTTGGAATGAATGAAGGGCAAAGTGCTTTGATTTCATCCTCTGTATGAGGGCTTCCAGAGACACCAGAGATTAAATTGGCCTCTGGCCTGACATGAAAGTGATATTTTCATCTTTCTTTGGGAGAGAACGAGAGAGACCGAGCAGGGATACACATGTGCTTAATAACAACGAGCATTTTTGATAGTTTAAATCAAATGAAGTGCTTAAAGAATAATGTGACCTACCTATTGTCAAGAAATCCGATCACCATCTGCACTCATATTGAAATAACTAACAAAAGGAAGGAAATCTTCTGCCAGATAGAAAATGTCACTTAAATGTCAGAGATATCCACATGTTTGACAATAGCTTCAGAAAAAAATATACGTAAAGTTTAACCAAATACCTTTGAAAAGTCAATGTCAGATATATATTTTTTAAACCATGATACGATGTAGGAGAAAACTGACTTATGTTTGCTAGGGAAATAACTACAATAAAAATGTTTTAGCATATTGCTATGAGCCAGTTGCACCCAAGTCTTTGCTCTGAGAGTTAAAGCCAGTAGTGGGATTCAAATATGTGAGCAACCATTTTTCTGTGTGGATGCCGTTTCCGGAAATCCATTCTGGGCCTGGGCAACAAAAAATTAGCTACCAGTTCCGCCAAAGTGGTGGGAACTGCCTGAATCCCACCACTGGCTAAAGGGATAAGGAAAACCTGAGACAGGAAGCTTAGCTTGCCAATAGTAGAAAGCTAGTAGATTCAATGCTTCTACTTCAATGTAGAATCAAGTTCAACGTGGAGAAAAATAAGGTTCTACATTTAGGCAAGAAAAACCAAATGTACAGGTACAGATTAGGTGACGCCTGGATCAATAGAGTAACTGTGAGAGGGATCTCAGAGTCCTAGTGGACAGTCACTTAAATATAAGCCAGCAATGTGCTGCAGCTGCCAAAAAAGCCAACACAATCCTAGGTTGCATTAACAGAGGGATAGAATTAAGATCACGTGAAATATTAGTACTGCTTTATAAAGCCTTAGTAAGACCACATTTAGAATACTGCATCCAGTTTTGGTCACCATATTGTAAAATAGATGTAGAGACTCTGGAAAGAGTGCATGGAAGAGCAACAAAGATAATTAGGAGGCTAGAGACTAAGACATATGAAGAATGGTTGCAGGAATTGGGTTTGTCTAGTCTTGTGAAAAGAAGGGGTGACAAGATAGCATAGTGTTTCAATATTTGAGTGGCTGCCATAAAGAAGAAGGGGCCAGCCTATTTTGAAAGCACCAGAAGGCAGGACAAGAAACAATGGATGGAAATTAATTAAAGAGAGAAGCAGCCTAAAACCAAGAAGAAATTTCCTAATAGTGAAAACAATTAACCAAATATCTAATAAGATTTGTGCTTTAGGACTTCCGGTTTGCCATCGCGGCCACCGCGGATGCTGGAAGGTGAGCTCCGTCTTCCGCGTTCGGTTTCATTCTGTTGAGGGACCCTGGAAAGGGTCAAAAGTCACCCTGTAGGGGCGATGAGCAAGGAGGGGACCCCCCCACTTGATCGCAGGAGGGCAGCAGCTCTTCCACTTGATCCAGGGCAGCCCTCCAAACCGGCAGAGGAAAGACTGGCCATAGCAATATGGCTTGTCACTAGGCTGCAGACAGCCGAAGTCAAACTTACCACCAGGCACTTCCAAAGCAACATGGATGAAACTGGGTGATATCCAATCTTCTCTGTAAGATCCTAAGTATTTTTCTTCCTGTAAAAGCTGCCCAAAGTATCTTTTCCCCTGTGAGGAGAAAGGGAAGGGAATTCCTATCCCACCCTCTAAGAATAGTGGTGACTGACTACCCAGGGGAGTTAAAGCACTAAAATAATAACTTTAATCTAATTGGATTTATATGTTTCTGAAATTTGGGGACCAAAACTTTTCTCATTTTCACTGAAGACTTTTGTTTTCAATCTATAAAAAAGAAATAAAATTGGAAAAAGGGCTATAAAAATTTTGGACTTAAAAAATCTTAAGTGGCATCAGTTACATCTTGTGGCGAAGCTTGGTATTACAACCTGTTATTGCCTAAAGGAGACTTGGCTTGAAGCCTAGACTATAGATAAGACTCTTTTAACTTTGATAAACACCACCTGTGAGAAGTTCAGCTATAAAGAGAACTTCTGGGTGGCATGGCTGGCCTCCTTTAACTATGAATGTAAACCTTTATTGATTTTTAGAGCTGTATATGGGGAATTACCTTCCTACTTTTTTATCTGAGGAATATTGGCCATTATTTGAGATGATAAAATACCTTGGATTATAAAATCTTACTTGACAAACAACTTTTACTATAAAGACTACCTACAAACATGTGAAATAGAGGTCCCATACCCAACTATAAAATTATTTTCATCGTCTGATTTCAAAATCCTTAACTTAACGCACCATTAAGAGAAGATGGATGAAGACCAGGAAAAGATTCTTTCCATGTTGAAAGCAATACATGAAACCATCCTTTCAGCTTGTGACAAAAAAAAGATGTTACAGAAAAGAACAAGATGTCAGCTTAGATATACAAACCCAAATTCTGACTACAACTAAAGAACTAACAATGCAGAAGATAACAGAAGAAGTGGAACAATCAAATACTAAGACAGAGGACTCAATTGACCAACAAATACAGTCAATGGAATATCCAGAAAAAGGACCGACAACACTGAAAATGGAAAAGACTTTCTGTATAAATCAGAAGAAATTTGAGGGGCAAGAAGAAGAACAGACTGAATGGAAGATAAACATACCAGGACAATTATGAGGATTTGGAATAACAGGGAGATGATTTAAGGAATACAAATGGGCTAGCCCTTCCAAAAAAATGGCAACTAAATGGTCTCTCTTATTCCAAACAATATATATAATAATAGAGGGAGATCTATTTGATTATTTAAAAGCATTGACATGGAAGGCTAACTGGCAAAGAAAGAAAACCAGAATAAGGCTGAAGAAAATTGGGGTTTTGATTTATCAGAGGGGATTTCATATTACTAAATTAGAAGGTCAAAGGGAGAAGTGGAGATAAGGGAAATTTTGGTCATTAAATTTAAAACATTTGGAAATTAGTTGAAAATAAGGATGCTATTTGTTTAATACTTAAACATTAGACACAAAAGAAAAAATATGAATATGTTTGATTTATTGATTAACTCAGATAATATATATAATGGGCTTTGATTTATTAAAGGGGATACTGTATTATTAATTAGATGATGTAAGATGGGAGGAAATAGATAACTTTTAGGAAATAGAACAAGATTATACCCAAATAAATAAGATGTATATTTTGAATATTAGATTCTGTTATGAATTGAGATAAAGGAAACTTTGGTTACCTAAAACCTGGAAATTATAAATATCAAATGTTAAATTTGAATATTGATGGGAAACTAAAAATTGGGGAAAACCAATAACAGGACATTGATTGAATGTAAAGATTGAATGCAAAAGTAATTAAGATATGTATAAGCTAAACATTTATTGATAAATGTAATAATGATGTTTTTATTTAGTTGATATAATAAGAACTGTATTAGCTTAAATATGAGAGAGTAGATACTAAGGGAAAAAGAGAGGAAATATTTGAGGTTGTAGTTTGAGATTTGTACTAAAGATTTTTGTGTGTTACTGAACTATTGATTAACCCAGCCACCACATTGCTTTTTAAATACCTAAATGTAAAATTAGAAAATTAATAAAATTAATAAAAAAATTTTTTAAAAAAATTTGTGCTTTAGGATGGGGATGAGGTCAGCCACTACTGCAATGTGTGTTCCCCTTGGGACTCCAAACCAACTAGCAAAGCCAAGTTTTAATACCCTTCTGAAAGGTCAACAGCAGTTGTCACCTCCGGTGGTATTGTATTCTACAGGGATGGGGCCACCACAGAAAAGGCTCTTGTCCTTAGTCTTGCCCACTGGAATTCCTTAGCAGATGGGATCCTCTTCCATTGGGGCAGATGGAATGGGCTAATCTAGGGGTAGGCAACCTTGGCTCTTTTATGACTCATGGACTTCAACTCCCAGAATTCCTGAGCCAGCATGGCCCAGCTTGGAAACCTCTCTCTTTCCCCTCAGCATGGCTGGCTCAGGGATTCTGGGAGTTGGAGTCCATGAGTCATAAAAGAGCCAGAGTTGCCTACCCCTGGGCTAGTCCCTTTGGGTTGAGACAGCTCCTCAGCATATACTGATGGTTTTGTCTGATAATATAAATGGCCATAAAACATTAGGAATTGTGATGTTATAAAATATAGTAAACATTAAATGAATAAACATATGATATTGATATATATTCTCCTTTTAGACTATCTACCTAAATTGTTGGTATGTTCAGATTGTTTCAGTGTTTTGATTGGATTTGGAAGATATCTTGAGAAAGCAGAGATTAAAAACATATTTCAAATGGACAAAAAAAGTGCTTATGACTGAGATCTGCCCCATGCAAGCATCTGTATTAAATTTGCTTCTCCAAAGGGATGAAGACTCATTAAAGTAATACACCATCCAGCACTCTTTGTGTTAATGCTAGGAAGGTGAATCTTAGACAAGTTCTGTAATGTGTGACTTTTTCTTCTTTCTGGTCTTCTTATTTTCTTTTTTGATTTCTGTGTGACTGATAGTTTCAGGAATCCTTTTCAAATCCTCATCCTGCCTTGTCTCTTAATGACCTTCTTTAAAAAAAAAAATGATAGGTGAAAATAGTCATTGGGAGTGGATGCTCAGGTCAGCATCCTTTAATGGAATTTAGTGCAGTACCGAAGCTGGAAGATTAAGAGTCACCGTCCTTCATTCTCCTTAATAACTGCTAACATCTGTTGCCCACAAAGTTATCTATTCTTTTTCAGCATTTCTTTTCTCTCTCTGAGCAATTCAAGTGACACTTTGATTTTTTTGAGCACCTTATTCAGCCTAAAGAGCTCCGACATTTGTTTCCCAGACTTTTCAACCTAGCAAAATTCAATCATATCTTTTATTTTTAAAAGGACCTGTCTTCCGGGTCCATTTTTATTGTATTTCCCTTACCTGAAAAATACTGAAAGTGCCGATTGAACAAGTATCTATTTGAATGACAAGAAAAAGAGAAGCTCTAAATGGTCTGTTTTGGAATTGCTGTCCTTAAAACAATCAAGACACTTTTTTTTGTTCCATGTAGGAATCCAAGATGGAATATGTATGGATATATCGAGCCCAATGCTTCAAATGATCAGACATTGACAGATAATGGCTTGGTAGCCATATGTTAGTTGCATAGTTGTATAGTTTTAAAGAGAAAGGTTGAGGAAAAATATAATTTTCAAATTTACAGTGTGCAGTCTCAATTCCTAATAAGAAGAATTTGATGATGGTGATATGATATAGGTCAGTGGTGGTGAACCTATGGCACGCATGCCAGAGGCGGCACTCAGAGTCCTCTCTGTGGGCACATGTGCTGTCACCCCAGCCCTGCCTCCCCCCGTGGCCCCCTCCTCACCAGCAGCCCCCCCAGAGGAGAGTCGTCCCCAGGCACAGCCTGCACGAAGCAGTGCAGCCAAGGACATGGCAGCTGGGCAGCAGGGACAAGACTCCACCCTCATGCCCCGTTATGCACAGATGATGCTGCAGGGCGCAGGTGGAGGGCATGGCCGCCATGGTGCTGCAGGGCTGCCTGGGCGATCTGCTGCGGTGCGCCGTGGAGGCAGTAGGTGACACTGGGTGGGCGGGGCAGGGGACAGGATGGGATGGGCAGGGTGGGGGGCAGGGTGGTTTTTGGGCACTCGGTGTCTAAAAGGATTGCCATCACTGATATAGGTGGTCCTCAGCTTACAATAGTTCATTTAGTGACTGTTCAAAGTTACAACACCACTGAAAAAAGTGACTTATGACTATTTTTCACACGACCATCCCCATGGTCATGTGATCAAAATTCAGATGCTTGGCAACTGGTTCATATTTATGACAGTTGCAGTGTCCTGGGGTCACGTGATCCCCTTTTGTGACCTTCTTACAAGGAAAGTCAATGGGAAAGCCAGATTCTCTTAACAAACGTGTTACTAACTTATCAACTGCAGTGATTGACTTAGCAAGCGTGGCAAGAAGGGTCATAAAATGGGGCAAAACTCACTTAACAAAGGTCTCACTTAACAACAGAAATTTTGAGCTCAGTTGTGGTCATAAGTCAAGAATTACCTGTATATTTTTAAGAGTTTGACTTATCAACTCTCAAATCTTTGAAAGGATCCCAAAAGTATCTCATATGGAAAAATCCTCTTCCATAAAATGCAACCACCATCCCTAAAGCCTTAAAGAGGCATTGTAGCTGCTTCTTTAACCTTCTACCCCAAAGAAAAAAAATACAACCATATTTTCAGAAATGCTTCTCCAATGCTTCTCTATTTCTTATGCTCTAAATATTGCACTTCTATCTTCAAAACAGTTGCCTGTTTAAGAGACATGGTAATATTCCCTGCAAGAATTGCTTCATATTACTATTTTACTTCATTAAACTGGCCTCTTCATTCACCTCCGTGGAATGGCACAGTGGCTCAGTGGTTAAGATGTTGGGCTTGTTGAACGGAAAACTGGCAGCCCAGGTTCGAGACCCAAGCTCCCACAAGATGGGGTGAGCTCCCATCCTCACCCCAGCTCCTGCCAAACTACAGTTTGAAAGCATGCAAATGCAAGTAGATAAATAGGTACCACTTTGGTGGGAAGGTAACAGCACTCCTGAACATCATGTAGGACAAATGACCACAGGAACTCCTTTTTCTTTTTTTTAATAATTATCCTTTTTTTACAATTATCTATAGGGAAAATGGGTGCAACTGTGAATTCCTTCCCTTATTTACATAGAAGTAAAGCTTATTGAGTAAAATGAACTTTTCTCCTATACGTTTTATAAGGTCCACATTATTCTCTAGAAATCTATATTATTACCTGAAAATCACTTTTCATTTAGCAAACCTGCCCTTCTCCACTTATATCATCAATCATCATCTTTTGAATTAAGATTATGGAATTCAGCATGTTCTACTCATACTTCAAGAGAACCCCAGCAAATTGGAAATGAAGTATTTAATGACCCAGGAGATTGACTCCCTCCACAGGTAGTGTGATCAGGTATTGATAGAAAGATTAAATTGACAAATAAGAATGCTTGTGAAATCTAGTAGACTACAGCAATTGGGGGAATTAAAAAAAAATAGGAAAATGCTGTTCCTCAAATTGTACAGAGTTCCAGTTCATGGTTCACAAAATGAAACCTTTATGATTTACATAGACCAGCAACTGAGCTGTAGACTCTGTGTGCTGTTTCAATAGCAGATATCTGAAGAATCAGAGGTTGGAGTCACGTAGATAGTGTAGAACACAGATCATAGTGTAATAAAGTTGGAAGGGACCTTGGAGGTCTTCTAGTCCAACCCCCTGCTCAAGCAAGAGATCCTATACCATTCTGGATAACTGGTTGTCTGGTCTCTTCTTGAAAAGTTCCAATGATGGAGCACCCACAACTTCTAGAGGCAAGCCGTTCCATTGATTAATTTTTTCTCACTATCAGGAAATTTTTTCTTAGTTCTAAGTTGGATCTCTGTTTAATGATCTTCTACCCATTACTTCTTGTCCTTCCCTCAGGTGCTTTGGATATTAGGTTGACCCCTTCTTCTCTGTAACAGCCCCTCAAGTATTGGAAGATTGAGATGGGTGGTGTCTAAATTTGATGTCCGATGAGGTGGAGATCAGGAAAGACAAGATGGAGGTCACGGCAATGTGAACAAAGCCTTGCCTCTTTTGTATTTGTGTCTATGTACTTTATTTATTAATTCATTTTTTATGTCACCCATTTCACTGTTACAGCGACTGGGCAGAGTAAGATCCATTGAATTAAAGATGACTTTTTGATGAGCACTTTATCGAAATGTATAGTTAATATCCCCAGGTTTTGATAGTTGGGGTGAAAAAGCTCAAGATGGTGGATGTGACCTTGCAGTGAAAGTTCCACCCCTTTTAAGGTGTGTCATGGTCACCATTTTGAGTAGAATGAACTTTCCACTTGCAAAGGTCTCCAAACCCCACCTTGCAGGGAAATGCTTGCTGTTGTTTTGATCACACATTTATTTTTTTCTGGCTGCAAACCTCTTTTTCCCTGTAAAGACATTTGTGTTTTTTGGTCTCCCACTTGGCAACCTGTAGCTAACATGTTTGTTTGCATGATCTAATCTCATCACAGCAGTTCTGTGTGAATGAAGGCTGAGAATCAGATGTTTGCAACTGGATCACACTATTTTTCTCTTTCCTTACTAAACAAGGTTGCTATAAGGACATCTTCTTTGTCCCCTCTTTCTGTCTTTTCTTCATAATTCAGCAACATCCAACTTTTAAGATTTCATCTTTTCTATAGTCCTCTCACCTCAAGCCACTTGCTTTCTTGTTCTTTTATATTTTCCAGTAATAATAAATACATCTTGTTTTATCCCCCACTTGTTGAGAACCTGTATTGTGAGTTAGCATAATGTCAGCAGGCATTCTTGAATTAATCAGAAATATAGAAAATATACATTAAGCTTAATGGTGAAGGAAATCAACAAATATTGAGATACAGGAAGAGTAAAGTTTTACATCAGTAAACTTTCTTTTTGTTCTTGGGTCTGTATGAAGGGCTTTGATTCAAGTGGATTGAAAGTGTATTGTGAAATCCCACAATTCCTAATCACAAATTTTTCAGGAACAGCAATTTAATTACCCAAACAATAATCTGTGAGACAGACAAAACACATGTGTGAGTGTGCACACACACAGACACACACTAATGCACCAAATACCAATCCATTACCCAGCCCTTCCCAAAATATAAATCTGTGCTGTCACTTACAAAGATGTTTATTCTTCCAATAAAGCTTTTTTAATGTCCCAGTTGAACTGTATTAAATGTGGAATAAATAAATCTCAAGGAAAGAAATTAAATTACACTGAGTTAAGGCTTGCATCTTGTAATTAAAAGGAAACTGAATTCATGAAAGTCCTAAATATAAATTAGCACGTCTATTTCCATTTTACACCCTTTTTTTTGAGATGGGAATATGCATATGTTTGAGAAAGAGTGAGAACTTTACTTGTTTACTTGTCATAGTGCCCCATTTTTTTAAAATTATTGAAACTTATGCCATTTAGCAAAGCATCTTGAGTTAGAAATTGAGTTTGGATCAGGGTGAGAATCCCCAAATTTTTGTCACACTCTAGTGTGGCCAGAACTGTGAATAGAGTTGTGCCAAAGTGGGTGTGTGACTATATAGATTGGCACAGACTTGCCAATCTACAGAAAAAGCCTATAATGCTAGTAATTGTACTTCTATGATAACAATTCATGCATTGCACTATTTTTTTTTAGCAGCGAAGGTTGTGTGGCTCTTCAAAGAGATGCTTTGAAGCTCTGAACAATGCTTTTTCCCCAAAAGTGTTTTCGAAAACTATGTGGTTCTGTTGTTTCAAACAATTAAAAACAGTGACCATGTTACTTCAGTGTGGTCTACTATGGAATTGCTCTAGCATCCTCTTATCTACTTCATGCTACAGAATAAGGTTGAAAAGCGATTTCATTGTTGAATGCGGCAGAGGCGTCTTCTCTCAGATCTGGGTGAAGGATGGCCAGGCTGGGTGGCTTTAGAACATGCTGTCGGTAAATCCTCAGCTAATGGGTGTCATGGCATAGAACTCATACTCATATAAGAGAATATATGTGGCTTAGGGTTGAATTTTGGAATCCTTGATGGCCTCTGAGCTTTGTTATTTGCTTGCAAACCTTTCAATATCCAACTACGCAACATCATCAGTCTTGTTGTTCTTTGCATTATTCCAATCATATGGCAGGGCTGCAGTTTTACATTTCGCTCACAACTTGGTCCAGTGTGCAGCGTTGGCAGGGCATATGCCCATGGCTTGCCTATCTTTATGCAGGCAATCCAGCCATCACTTTTTTGGTCATTCTTGGGGCAAGTGCCCGCCTCACGATGGATTCCATATCAGCTCTGATGTAACATCATCAGTGCCGGAATTAATCTTCCAGCTTGCTCAGTGACCATCAATTGTCTATACTGGCTGATGTTCCTGAACTGCAGTGCAGATTTAGTTCATAGATATATTGTCCAAGCCACTGGGGACTTCTAAGCATGTGCCTTTCCTGGGAAAACTGACAGTTTGACCTAACCAAAGATACAGATCTTCATAACTTCCTCTGGGGTAGGAGATGAGGGAGAGCCTTCCTAATGAAAAATATGAAATCTTTAGGGGACATAGTAGCTCCCACACTATCCCTCTGGCTTGGGCTGTTCTTTGGAGTGATCAGGTGGAGCTAAGGTCAATGTGAATTCTAGCAACTCAAATGACATCAATATAACAATAAGTATTTTAACAAACAAAATTATATTCATGTGACAAAAAGAATTGGCAGCCTATTCACAGA
The DNA here is from genome assembly GCF_001527695.2 of Protobothrops mucrosquamatus. NCBI lineage: Eukaryota > Metazoa > Chordata > Lepidosauria > Squamata > Viperidae > Protobothrops > Protobothrops mucrosquamatus. The sequence continues at coordinate 59,099 of NW_015390273.1, read as the reverse complement.
TCATTCAAGTACTTTGAAACAAATCATGTTTGCAGTTTAAATAAATTCCTGGATGCATTTCTGCTTCTATGGGCCCAACTGTTAATTGTAACCAGAAGGTCTTGCTATAGTGACAATAATGCCTCTGAATGTCCTGTGACAGCTGCACTAAATGCCTTATCTGATTTTAGATGGTAGGATATGAGAGGGAATACTTTATATCAGTCCTCACTTACCTTACAAAGACTGTTGAAACTCTAGAAAGAGTGTGGAAAAGAGCAACAAAGCTGATTAAGGGACTGGAGGCTAAAACATATAAAGAGCAGTTGCTGGAATTGGGTATATCTAGTTTAATGAAAAGAGGGACTAGGGGTGACATGATAGCAGTGTTCCAATACTTCAGGGCTTGCCATAACAAAGAGGGCATCAACCTGATTTCCAAAGTACCTGTAGGCAAAAGAAGAAACAATGGATGGAAACTGATCAAGGAGAGAAGCAACCTAAAACTAAGGAAACATTTCCTGACAGTAAGAACAATTGACTTGCTTTCAGAAGTTGTGGATGCTCCAACACTGGAGGTTTTAAAGAAAAGATTGGACAATGTTTTGTCTGAAATGGTATAGGGTTTCCTGCCTGAGCAGGGGGTTGGACTAGAAGACCTCAAGGCCCCTTCCAACTGTGTTATTCTGTTGGTCGAACAATTGTAGACCCCATTTATGATGCAATTGACGTAGAACTTGGCTAGCATCAGTATCTTATATCTTAGGAAATTGCAAGCTGCACCCAATGTTTACATGACTCGGTTTCCCTAAGTATGCTGGGCATTTTCCTTGATCCCATCTTTCACGCATCCAGGTGAAACTTCTACATGTGCTCCAGAGGTTTCCTTCTCCCGAACCTTTAAATAGAGTTTGCATGGTGCTCTATATGGGCAAGAGTAGGATATGAGTTCCATCCACTCATATCTAACAAGCTTGGATGCAACTTATTGCTTTTCTTATGGTCAGTTCTTGGGATGTTGATGCACAATCCTTGTCCTTAAAAGAATGTGCTTTCTTGAATATACAAGAACTAAGAAGAAAGACTTTCCCCTGCCACATCTTTAGATCCGTTTCTTTCCCAGGAGAGCAAGTCTGATATAGCCCAAAGCAAGTACAGACAGTCCTCAATTTAATGAAGAGAAGGACAAGGGGGGACATGATACCAGTATTCCAATATCTTAGGGGCTGCCACAAAGAAGAGGGAGTCAAGCTATTTTTCCAGGCACCTGAAGGCAGGACAAGAAGCAACGGATGGAAACTAACCAAAGAGAGAAGCAACCTAGAACTAAGGAGAAACTTCCTGACAGTTAGAACAATTAACCAGTAGAACAACCTGCCTCCAGAAGCGGTGAATGCTCCAACACTGGAAGTTTTTAAGAAGAGACTGGACAGCCATTTGTCTGAAATGGTATAGGGTTTCCTGCCTGAGCAGGGGGTTGGACTAGATGACCTCCAAGGTCCCTCCCAACTTTATTATTATTATTATTATTATTATTATTATTATTATTATTATTATTATTATTATTATTATTATTATTAGTATTGTTATTGTTATTATTATTAATATGTAACTTACAACAGTTCATTTAGTGACTGTTCAAAGTTAGAACAGCACTTTAAAAAGTCTCTTATGACTGCTTTTCACACGATTGCAGCATCTCCATGATCACATGATCAAAATTCAGATGCTTGGCAACTGAATATTTATGACGGATGAAGTGTCCAGGGATCATGGGAAAGCCAGATTCTCTTAACAAATGTGTTACTGACTTAATAACTGCAGTGATTCACTTTACAAGTGTGGCAAAAAAAGGTCATAAAATGGGGCAAAACTCACAATAAATGTCTCGCTTAGCAACAGAAATTTTGGGCTCAGTTCTGGTTGTAAGTCAAGACTACTTGGTGTTCTTCTAGAGAAGGCAAATTTAGCTGGCATCAGGTGTAGAAATGAATGTGTAAACATTTGAATACATTATGTATGTATATATGTATATATATTTTTGTATAAACAGATGCATAGAATCAAGATCACGCGAAGTATTAGTATAAAACCCTAGTAAGACCATACCTGGAATACTGCAGCCAATTTTGTTCACTATATCACAAAAACGATGTTGAGAGTTTGGAAAAAATTCAGAGAAGAGCAACTAATATGATCAAAGGCCTGGAGACTAAAACATATGAAGAACGGCTACAGGACTTGGGTTTGGCTAGTCTAAAGAAAAGAAGAAATAGGGGAGACATGATAGCGGTGTTCCAGTATTTGAGGGGCTTCCACAAGGCAGAGGGGGGTCACGTTATTCACCAAAGCAGAGGGAAGGATGAGAAACAATGGTTGGAAACTGATCAAAGAAAGAAGCAATCTGGAATTAAGGAGAAACTTCCTGACATGAAGACAATTAACCAGTGGAAGAGCTTGCCCCCAGAAATCGTGGGTGCTTCATCACTGGAGATTTTTAAGAAGAGGCTAGAGCTAGACAGTCACTTGTCTGAGATAGTATACGTTCTCCTGCTTGAGCAGGGGGCTGGACTAGAAGAACTCCAAGGTCCCTTCTAGCTCTACTCTATTATCAACTTAATGGTTGATCTTTAAGAGTAAAAACATTTTAAAAAATTCATTCCTTATTATTATTATTATTAATTTAATTTCTATACCGCCCTTCTCCCGCAGGACTCAGGGCGGTGCACAGCATATTAAAACAGATACAAATATCAATATACAAAAATAAAAACCCCTCTAAAACCAAATTAAAAACCAAATATTAGAGGCTGTGTTCCAATTAAAATTATACTTAAAATCATATAAAGGATAATGGAAGTAAACTGTTTTTATTCTGATAGCTCTGAACCTAAAAAGAAGGACAATTTCAATTCTTGTGAAACAATGTTTTTTGTGAATATTCAGGAAGTTGATAATCAAATCAACATTATCTTTTCATCTACAGTGTACAGCAGATAACATTTACAAATCCCTTGTCCTTTACTGGTTTCAAATAGTTTTTTTTTAAAAATTACTGAACTTGCTCACAATGCAACTTCTTTTTGTTTTTAAAAAATCTTTTTTTATTGGACTCATATTCTGAAGTACTCAGAAATTAAGTCAGTGAACTGATGCACCCAATGGACTCTCAAGTAATAGTGGTTCTACATTTTAAAGCAGTCTATATCCAGTATTACATTTTAATAGGATGACTACTTTTTAAATTTATTGCCATTTGCCGAGTGCTTCGGAAAGGGTTTGTTGCACACACATATACAGAAATGCCAATGAATGATATATACTGCTTCCACATATAGACATTGTATTAGCCTATGTAGTCTTTGTATGGAACCTTTGCAAATTCATTACAAAGCATTATCATATTAATAGCTTGGGTGGCTAAAGTTATCAGAGGGGAGGAGAAAGAGTAGACTAAAAAAAGGGATATTAAAAACTCAAGTCTATATGATAGAAAAGGGTCCTTGTCCTCCTTTGTTGGCAAAAAATAAATAAAAAATACCAAACCTGAATGTTCAGAAATATGATCAAAACCAAATAGTAGGAGAGTAGCACATCGAAATTTAAGTATATTGGTCTTCAGGTGATGTACACAACACAATTTCCCTATGTACAAACAGCTACAGGGTTGGAAAGTAATAGCATGAGAGACTGTCATGGATACCTGGGTCTGGAGAAAATGTAGGAAAATATGTCCTTCCGAATTCTGCCAAGTTCAAAAAGCCAGCTAGATGAATAACTGATTCTTACTTCATATGAATACATATTTTGGGAGTTACTGTGTCTGTAATTCTCTGCCCCTTATTCTCCTAACTACCTATATGTCATTTTTAGTCTCCGGTTTCTAGTTTGGAGCCTTAACCACTATATATTTTTAGTTTGCTATCTGTGAGCATCCAAATAATGATGCCAAGAGAGGGAATAAAGCAATATCTTTCTCTGATTTGCTTTATGTTTGTTTGTTTATTAAATTTTAGTACTTGATCTCTGTACCTCTTCCCACCCACCCCCAAGCAGTTCTTCTGTCCATATCCATGCTTATGAAAATTGGACCCAGAAAGAAAAGCAAATGGATAGATGGTATTAACCATGGCAAAGTGGAAAAACTTATCCATCTTGCATTCAAAATTAGATGCTAGCTTAACTGTGGATTAATGAAGTGTACTGCTTGAAGACGCCTTTCACCTTACCCATGCCTTTCACCTTACCTATCTTTGTATGGGGCTTAAAGAGAGATGAATGAGATCCAGGCATTTAGGAAACTCAGCAAACTATCTTGACCCACTGTAAATTTGAAATTTCTCTCTTGCACATGTGGGAAGTCAGCCTCCCCAGAAAAGGAAATATTAAAAGGGCAGAAAAATATATTTCCTCCAAGGATCTTAAAGAGACAGAAAAGCATGCCCAGTTTTTTTCTTAATAGCCCCAAGTCTCCCTCCCCAAAGCAGAAACCAGCTCTATAGAAATGCATATGTAAACCATTCAGGAAAGTTGGAGCAAGAAGATTAGGAAGACAAAGACCTAAAATNGCAACTGAGCTGTAGACTCTGTGTGCTGTTTCAATAGCAGATATCTGAAGAATCAGAGGTTGGAGTCACGTAGATAGTGTAGAACACAGATCATAGTGTAATAAAGTTGGAAGGGACCTTGGAGGTCTTCTAGTCCAACCCCCTGCTCAAGCAAGAGATCCTATACCATTCTGGATAACTGGTTGTCTGGTCTCTTCTTTAAAAGTTCCAATGATGGAGCACCCACAACTTCTAGAGGCAAGTCGTTCCATTGATTAATTTTTTCTCACTATCAGGAAATTTTTTCTTAGTTCTAAGTTGGATCTCTGTTTAATGATCTTCTACCCATTACTTCTTGTCCTTCCCTCAGGTGCTTTGGATATTAGGTTGACCCCTTCTTCTCTGTAACAGCCCCTCAAGTATTAGAAGATTGAGATGGGTGGTGTCTAAATTTGATAAATAAACAAATAAAAGTTCTCTCTGCAGACTAGCGAGGGGAGGTGGCATAGTGTCCAATGAGGTGGAGATCAGGAAAGACAAGATGGAGGTCACAGCAATGTGAACAAAGCCTTGCCTCTTTTGTATTTGTGTCTATGCACTTTATTTATTAATTCATTTTTTTTATGTCACCCATTTCACTGTTACAGCGGCTGGGCAGAGTAAGATCCATTGAATTAAAGATGACTTTTTGATGAGCACTTTATCGAAATGTATAGTTAATATCCCCAGGTTTTGATGGTTGGGGTGAAAAAGCTCAAGATGGTGGATGTGACCTTGCAGTGAAAGTTCTACCCCTTTTAAGGTGTGTCATGGTCACCATTTTGAGTAGAATGAACTTTCCACTTGCAAAGGTTTCCAAACCCCAACCTTGCAGGGAAATGCTTGCTGTTGTTTTGATCACACATTTATTTTTTCCTGGCTGCAAATCTCTTTTTCCCTGTAAAGACATTTGTATTTTTTGGTCTCCCACTTGGCAACCTGTAGCTAACATGTTTGTTTGCATGATCTAATCTCATCACAGCGGTTCTGTGTGAATGAAGGCTGAGAATCAGATGTTTGCAACTGGATCACACTATTTTTCTCTTTCCTTACTAAACAAGATTGCTATAAGGACATCCTCTTTGTCCCCTCTTTCTGTTTTTTCTTCATAATTCAGCAACATCCAACTTTCAAGATTTCATCTTTTCTATAGTCCTCTCACCTCAAGCCACTTGCTTTCTTGTTCTTTTATATTTTCCAGTAATAATAAATACATCTTGTTTTTTCCCCCCACTTGTTGAGAACCTGTATTGTGAGTTAGCATAATGTCAGCAGGCATTCTTGAATTAATCAGAAATATAGAAAATATACATTAAGCTTAATGGTGAAGGAAATCAACAAATACTGAGACACAGGAAGAGTAAAGTTTTACATCAGTAAACTTTCTTTTTGTTCTTGGGTCTGTATAAGGGCTTTGATTCAAGTGGCTTGAAAGTGTATTATGAAATCCCACAATTCCTAATCACAAGTTTTTCAGGAACAGCAATTTAATTACCCAAACAATAATCTGTGAGACAGACAAAACACATGTGTGAGTGTGCACACACACAGACACACACTCATGCACCAAATACCAATCCATTACCCAGCCCTTCCCAAAATATAAATCTGTGCTGTCACTTACAAAGATGTTTATTCTTCCAATAAAGCTTTTTTAATGTCCCAGTTGAACTGTATTAAATGTGGAATAAATAAATCTCAAGGAAAGAAATTAAATTACACTGAGTTAAGGCTTGCATCTTGTAATTAAAAGGAAACTGAATTCATGAAAGTCCTAAATATAAATTAGCACGTCTATTTCCATTTTACACTCTTTTTTTTGAGATGGAAAGAAATATGCATATGTTTGAGAAAGAGTGAGAACTTTACTTGTTTACTTGTCATAGTGCCCCATTTTTTAAAATTATTGAAACTTACGCCATTTAGCAAAGCATCTTGAGTTAGAAATTGAGTTTGGATCAGGGTGAGAATCCCCAAATTTTTGTCATACTCTAGTGTGGCCAGAACTGTGAATAGAGTTGTGCCAAAGTGGGTGTGTGACTATATAGATTGGCACAGACTTGCCAATCTACAGAAAAAGCCTATAATGCTAGTAATTGTACTTCTGTGATAACAATTCATGCATTGCACTATTTTTTTTTAGCAGCGAAGGTTGTGTGACTCTTCAAAGAGATGCTTTGAAGCTCTGAACAATGCTTTTTCCCCAAAAGTGTTTTAGAAAACTATGTGGTTCTGTGGTTTCAAACAATTAAAAACAGTGACCATGTTACTTCAATGTGGTCTACTATGGAATTGCTCTAGCATCCTCTTATCTACTTCATGCTACAGAATAAGGTTGAAAAGCGATTTCTTTGTTGAATGCGGCAGAGGCGTCTTCTCTCAGATCTGGGTGAAGGATGGCCAGGCTGGGTGGCTTTAGAACATGCTGTCGGTAAATCCTCAGCTGATGGGTGTCATGGCATAGAACTCATACTCATATAAGAGAATATATGTGGCTCAGGGTTGAATTTTGGAGTCCTTGATGGCCTCTGAGCTTTGTTATTTGCTTGCAAACATTTCAATATACAACTACGCAACATCATCAGTCTTGTTGTTCTTTGCATTATTCCAATCATATGGTAGGGCTGCAGTTTTACATTTCGCTCACAACTTGGTCCAGTGTGCAGCGTTGGCAGGGCATATGCCCATGGCTTGCCTATCTTTATGCAGGCAATCCAGCCATCACTTTTTCGGTCATTCTTGGGGCAAGTGCCCGCCTCACGATGGATTCCATATCAGCTCTGATGTAACATCATCAGTGCCTGAATTAATCTTCCAGCTTCCTCAGTGACCATCAATTGTCTATACTGGCTGATGTTCCTGAACTGCAGTGCAGATTTAGTTCATAGATATATTGTCCAACCACTGGGGACTTCTAAGCATGTGCCTTTCCTGGGAAAACTGACAGTTTGACCTAACCAAAGATACAGATCTTCATAACTTCCTCTGGGGTAGGAGATGAGGGAGAGGTTTCCTAATGAAAAATATGAAATCTTTAGGGGACATAGTAGCTCCCACACTATCCCTCTGGCTTGGGCTGTTCTTTGGAGTGATCAGGTGGAGCTAAGGTCAATGTGAATTCTAGCAACTCAAATGACATCAATATAACAATAACTATTTTAACAAACAAAATTATATTCATGTGACAAGAAGAATTGGCAGCCTATTCACAGATCATTCAAGTACTTTGCAACAAATCATGTTTGCAGTTTAAATAAATTCCTGGACGCATTTCTGCTTCTACGGGGCCCAACTGTTAATTGTAACCAGAAGGTCTTGCTATAGTGACAATAATGTGTCTGAATGTCCTGTGACAGTTGCAGTAAATGTCTTATCTGATTTTAGATGGTAGGATATGAGAGGGAATACTTTATACCAGTCCTCACTTACCTTACAAAGACTGTTGAAACTCTAGAAAGAGTGTGGAAAAGAGCAACAAAGCTGATTAAGGGACTGGAGGCTAAAACATATAAAGAGCAGTTGCTGGAATTGGGTATATCTAGTTTAATGAAAAGAGGGACTAGGGGTGACATGATAGCAGTGTTCCAATACTTCAGGGCTTGCCATAACAAAGAGGGCATCAACCTGATTTCCAAAGTACCTGTAGGCAAAAGAAGAAACAATGGATGGAAACTGATCAAGGAGAGAAGCAACCTAAAACTAAGGAAACATTTCCTGACAGTAAGAACAATTGACTTGCTTTCAGAAGCTGTGGATGCTCCAACACTGGAGGTTTTAAAGAAGAGATTGGACAATGTTTTGTCTGAAATGGTATAGGGTTTCCTGCCTGAGCAGGGGGTTGGACTAGAAGACCTCAAGGCCCCTTTCAACTGTGTTATTCTGTTGGTCGAACAATTGTAGACCCCATTTATGATGCAATTGACGTAGAACTTGGCTAGCATCAGTATCTTATATCTTAGGAAATTGCAAGCTGCACCCAATGTTTACATGACTCGGTTTCCCTAAGTATGCTGGGCATTTTCCTTGACCCCATCTTTCATGCATCCAGGTGAAACTTCTACATGTGCTCTAGAGGTTTCCTTCTCCTGAACCTTTAAATAGAGTTTGCATGGTGCTCTATATGGGCAAGAGTAGGATGTGAGTTCCATCATATCTAACAAGGTTGGATGCAACTTATTGCTTTTCTTATGAATGGTCAGTTCTTGGGATGTTGATGCACAATCCTTGTCCTTAAAAGAATGTGCTTTCTTGAATATACAAGAACTAAGAAGAAAGACTTTCCCCTGCCACATCTTTAGATCCGTTTCTTTCCCAGGAGAGCAAGTCTGATATAGCCCAAAGCAAGTACAGACAGTCCTCAACTTACAACAGTTCATTTAGTGACAGTTCAAAGTTAGAACAGCACTTAAAAAAAGTGTCTTATGACTGCTTTTCACACGATTGCAGCATCCCCATGATCACATGATCAAAATTCAGATGCTTGGCAACTGATTCATATTTATGACGGATGGAGTGTCCTGGGGTCATGGGAAAGCCAGATTCTCTGAACAAATGTGTTACTGACTTAATAACTGCAGTGATTCACTTTACAAGTGTGGCAAAAAAGGTCATAAAATGGGGCAAAATTCACAATAAATGTCTCGCTTAGCAACAGAAATTTTGGGCTCAGTTCTAGTTGTAAGTCAAGACTACTTGGTGTTCTTCTAGAGAAGGCAAATTTAGCTGGCATCAGGTGTAGAAATGAAGGAATGTGTAAACATTTGAATACATTATGTATGTATATATGCATATATATTTTTGACTCTGTATAAACAGAGGCATAGAATCAAGATCACGTGAAGTATTAGTATAAAACCCTAGTAAGACCACACCTGGAATACTGCAGCCAATTTTGGTCACTATATCACAAAAAAGATGTTGAGAGTTTGGAAAAAATTCAGAGAAGAGCAACTAAGATGATCAAAGGCCTGGAGACTAAAACATGTGAAGAACGGCTACAGGACTTGGGTTTGGCTAGTCTAAAGAAAAGAAGAAATAGGGGAGACATGATAGCGGTGTTCCAGTATTTGAGGGGCTTCCACAAGGCAGAGGGGGTCACGTTATTCACCAAAGCAGAGGGAAGGACGAGAAACAATGGTTGGAAACTGATCAAAGATAGAAGCAACCTGGAATTAAGGAGAAACTTCCTGACATGAGGACAATTAACCAGTGGAACAGCTTGCCTCCAGAAATCGTGGGTGCTCCATCACTGGAGATTTTTAAGAAAAGGCTAGAGCTAGACAGTCACTTGTCTGAGATAGTATACGTTCTCCTGCTTGAGCAGGGGGCTGGACTAGAAGACCTCCAAGGTCCCTTCCACCTCTATTCATCAACTTAATGGTTGATCTTAAGAGTAAAAATATTTTTAAAAAATTCATAAAGGATAATGGAAGTAAACTGTTTTTATTCTGATAGCTGTGAACCTAAAAAGAAGGAAAATTTCAATTCTTGTGAAACAATGTTTTTTGTGAATATTCAGAAAGTTGATAATCAAATCAACATTATCTTTTCATCTACTTTGTACAGCAGATAACATTTACAAATCCCTTGTCCTTTACTAGTTTCAAATAGTTTTTTTTTAAATTACTGAACTTGCTCACAATGCAACTTCTTTTTGTTTTTAAAAAATCTTTTTTTATTGGACTCATATTCTGAAGTACTCAGAAATTAAGTCAGTGAACTGATGCACCCAATGGACTCTCAAGTAATAGTGGTTCTACATTTTAAAGCAGTCTATATCCAGTATTACATTTTAATAGGATGACTACTTTTTAAATTTATTGCCATTTGCCGAGTGCTTCGGAAAGGGTTTTGTTGCACACACATATACAGAAATGCCAATGAATGATATATACTGCTTCCACATATAGACATTGTATTAGCCTATGTAGTCTTTGTATGGAACCTTTGCAAATTCATTACAAAGCATTATCATATTAATAGCTTGGGTGGCTAAAGTTATCAGAGGGGAGGAGAAAGAGTAGACTAAAAAAAGGGATATTAAAAACTCAAGTCTATATGATAGAAAAGGGTCCTTGTTCTCCTTTGTTGGCAAAAAATAAATAAAAAATACCAAACCTGAATGTTCAGAAATATGATCAAAACCAAATAGTAGGAGAGTAGCACATCGAAATTTAAGTATATTGGTCTTCAGGTGATGTACACAACACAATTTCCCTATGTACAAACAGCTACAGGGTTGGAAAGTAATAGCATGAGAGACTGTCATGGATACCTGGGTCTGGAGAAAATGTAGGAAAATATGTCCTTCCGAATTCTGCCAAGTTCAAAAAGCCAGCTAGATGAATAACTGATTCTTACTTCATATGAATACATATTTTGGGAGTTACTGTGTCTGTAATTCACTGCCCCTTATTCTCCTAACTACCTATATGTCATTTTTAGTCTCCGGTTTCTAGTTTGGAGCCTTAACCACTATATATTTTTAGTTTGCTATCTGTGAGCATCCAAATAATGATGCCAAGAGAGGGAATAAAGCAATATCTTTCTCTGATTTGCTTTATGTTTGTTTGTTTATTAAATTTTAGTACTTGATCTCTGTACCTCTTCCCACCCACCCCCAAGCAGTTCTTCTGTCCATATCCATGCTTATGAAAATTGGACCCAGAAAGAAAAGCAAATGGATAGATGGTATTAACCATGGCAAAGTGGAAAAACTCATCCATCTTGCATTCAAAATTAGATGCTAGCTTAACTGTGGATTAATGAAGTGTACTGCTTGAAGACGCCTTTCACCTTACCCACGCCTTTCACCTTACCTATCTTTGTATGGGGCTTAAAGAGAGATGAATGAGATCCAGGCATTTAGGAAACTCAGCAAACTATCTTGACCCACTGTAAATTTGAAATTTCTCTCTTGCACATGTGGGAAGTCAGCCCCCCCAGAAAAGGAAATATTAAAAGGGCAGAAAAATATATTTCCTCCAAGGATCTTAAAGAGACAGAAAAGCATGCCCAGTTTTTTTCTTAATAGCCCCAAGTCTCCCTCCCCAAAGCAGAAACCAGCTCTATAGAAATGCATATGTAAACCATTCAGGAAAGTTGGAGCAAGAAGATTAGGAAGACAAAGACCTAAAAT
>NW_015390273.1:34654-47130 GCF_001527695.2 Protobothrops mucrosquamatus | reverse complement strand
CCCCAGAAAAGGAAATATTAAAAGGGCAGAAAAATATATTTCCTCCAAGGATCTTAAAGAGACAGAAAAGCATGCCCAGTTTTTTTCTTAATAGCCCCAAGTCTCCCTCCCCAAAGCAGAAACCAGCTCTATAGAAATGCATATGTAAACCATTCAGGAAAGTTGGAGCAAGAAGATTAGGAAGACAAAGACCTAAAATCTGGGACAGGACATGGTAGGATTAACTCACAAAGGCCAAAGGGCACACCCAAACTCAGGTCAGAATACATGACACAGGAAATAGCCTCAAAACAGGAACAGGAAATAACTCCAAACAAAAGGCTCCAGAGGGTATAAAAAACTTACTTCCTACATGTGCTCAGCCCTTTTTTCTTTTCTCTTTGCTGCCAGAACCATCTTCCTGTCTGGCTCTCCTCTCCAATAAACTACAACCTTCTTCCCAAAGCAGTTGCCATGTTTATTCCCAGCTTGGATGAACCAGGATGAAGACTTTTCGTCCAACACACAGGGGAAATAAGTTCAAATGAACCAGGCAGCTTTGGTATGCCAAGACTCATTGTTGTGTTCTTTAACCTATCATGTTTGCTTTTATTGTCTCCCTGACCTTTTTCTTGCCACCCCCATCTCTCTTTTCCTTATTGAAAATTATAGCAACATTTGTGTATCTCAGAATAAAGCTCACTGAGCCGGAAACAACACATTCCCACAACACTCTCAGATCAATCTGAAAACAGGTCTAGAAGACAACTACCCATCATTATGCAATAACCAATTTTTTCTCTTTTTAGAAAAGACATAGAAACATGGTGGTGGTGGAAATCAATGTTATTCAATTAATATTGGAGCACAAGTCTGTTTTGGCCTTAGTCTGTTGGATGAAGTGATATCCAATATTTAAGAAAACAAAATGCTGAACAAAATTCCTTGCTCTTCCCATAAAATGAGCAAGGTTTTATTTATTTATTTACAAAATTTATAGGATGCTGATCTTACCTCAGAGTAACTCTGTTTTCTCATTTTCTATTTTTCCCCACATAGAGTCATGTGGTAATTGAGATGCCTCTATATTTTCAATAAAAATCAATTCAGCGTTCTTTTGGCAAGGGATGTTTTCCCAAATCCTTTATTAATGGCTTAGCAAATGCTGACGTTTCATTGTTGTCTTCTGTTGTGGTAAGATAAAGCAGCACAGCTAAAAAGACATGTGTAGCATTGGTCCAAAGAGCTATATCAGCTTCTGAAGCGTATGCCATCTGTAATGAGAACCTTAAATCAATCAAAAACATATTTGTTATAGTTATTAAATGTGGACTCAATTCTGATTGGGAAATTCTGTCCTGTTTCCTCATTTATGGCCTCATAGAGCAGAGGTCCCCAACCTTTTGGGCACCAGGGACTGGTTCCGTGGAGAGATGTTTTTCCGCAGACCGGAGGGTGCGTGGTTTTGTGTGCTGCCTTCATCCCGCAGATGGAGCTTTGCTTGCATGTTGTGGACTGGTTACTGGCATGCTGCGGCCCGGTACTGGTCCATGGACTGGGGGTTGGGGACCCCTGTCATAGAAGATGCAATGGCTCAGTGGTTAAAGACAATGAGCTTATCAGCTGGAAAGCTGACAGGTGGAATTCAAGACCTGTGCCACGCAATGAGGTGAGCTCCCATCTCTTGCCCCAACTCCTGCAAACTTACAGTTCGAAAGCATGCAAATGTGAGGAGATAAATAGGTACCACTTTGGCGGGAAGGTAGCATCATTCCCTGTGGCCACATGACCACAGAAAATCTCTTCAGATGATGCTGGCTCCCTCAGCCAAGAAATGGAGATGAATACCGTGCCCTAGAGTCAGACCTTTACCTGAACTCATCAACCCTGATTGTTATGTACAAAGCTACTATTCAAATAATAAAAAACTTATTTTTGCAAATCATTTCTGAATGAAGGTTTTTCTCTGCTGAAATGAGGAATGAGAGTGAACGTTGGATGATATGCAAGGCAGGACAGGAAACTAAGCTGAGGTTTGGAATTACAATAGGTTGGGATGAAAATTGCTTGTATTGCTTCCATTCTGCATGCATTACCCTGTCATGAATTCTTATCAATCATCTCTGAAAACATGCTAGAGTTTACTATGTTCTGATATTCCTGTGCAAAAAAGAAATGTTCTCCAAGGGCTTTGAAGAGATCAGTGAAATACTTAATGCCTGATGTTCTCAGAATAAAATCAGAGATATTTCTTATTAAGGAAGGACTTTAGAGTCTGGGTCATTTTAGCATGGAGCAAAAGCAGGTAAGGAGAAGCATGCAAAATGCACAGAAAATTATGAAAATAATGGACAGAGATAAAAATTTTCTTTCTCTCAAAATGCTGGAAGTTGGGCTCATCCATTAAATGCAAGTCCAGGGAGTTTTATATTCATAAGCAGAACAACCCAGACCAAGGAGAGGGAATTAAATATAAAACTACTGTCTTTGACGGATACATGTTGTTCCTACATGAGATAAAAGGAGAGATTCAGTCATGCTTCATAGTTACTAGCAAGAGCTTAAAAGCCTCCACAATAATAAATTAGAAGGACTGAAAGGGGCCTTAAAAGTTATCAAGGTCAACTTTGCTTGGAGGCAACCATATAGCATCTTCATCAGAGACTAATCCAGCATCTAGTTAAATATTTTCAGGGATGAACAAATTTCTGAAACTCATCATCTGATGCCTGATCTATTTTTTCATTCCACTAACCCCTTCCTCATCTTCTAAGATCTGCCTTTAACTATAAATGCAAATGCAAAGGTAGTAACAGTTAAATAATTAATAGAGTTTCTAATGGCATTCCATATCGTCCTACCGTTGGTGGCAAATGTCAGTTTTTCCACCTCAGTGTGTGAGATTGATATTAAAATTTAACCTTTTCCCCCATCATTTCCCAATTCTTATCTCAAAGATGGCACTGCAGAAACTGTGATATGTGAACGGAAGCTTATATTTATCATGATAGCTATAGAATAGAATAGAATAGAATAGAATAGAATAGAATAGAATAGAATAGAATAGAATAGAATAGAAGCTGGAAGGGACCTTGGAGGTCTTCTAGTCCAGCCCCCTGCTCAAGCAGGAGAACCTATACCATCTCAGACAAGTGTTTGTCTAGTCTTTTCTTAAAAATGTCCAGTGATGGAGTGCCCACGATTTCTGGAGACAAGCTGTTGTTGGTTAGGTTCTCAGCCACATCTTTGATTTTTGCTCAAGGGAGACAATATACCTCCCTGGATTGTACGTCTTGTCTGCAGATGGATGATTCTATTCCTTTGAGGATAGAATCTCCTATTACCAACACTCACCTTCCTTTTGGGGGGGCTGCAATCTGGGGTGCTTTTCTGTTTTATCTCAGGTGTGTTTGTTGATGTGGCTTTTTAAGGGATATTTGAAGTGACTTTTTTAGGGATATTTAAAGTTGTTTCTTTGCTAGGTGTCTGCATGTTTTCTTTGAGGGGGAGGTTGTGGGTCTCCGTGTTTCCATCTAAGGGGAGAAATCAATTGCTCAGTTTTAATGGGTCTGCTTCTAGTTGGGTAGGATTGGGCAGTAGGGGTTTGTTTGTTGTATGCTGTTTCTTTCTTTGAGTATTGTGTGACATAACTCCATTTGTTTTCCTCCAAGGGTTAACCAGTAGGGTCAAATCCTCTGGGAGTTATTTGTTCATTAATTGGTTCGGTTTGGGTAGAGCTTTCTTTTGTATGTTGGGGTTTGGCTGGAGTTGCCTCTAAGTGCCTAACTTTTTCCTGTAGTAGTTCACATAATTTGCATCTAATGCACATATAGTTTGGGTGTTCTTTGGGCATGAGCACATACATGGAACATGTATTGCATACCACAATAGTATCAGTCACCTGTTCCATGAGTTTGTTGTTTGAAAATCCCTTTTTTTGGTTGGTGGATGTGCTTTGCTGTTAGCCTTGTTTCTAGCTTCTCTGTTCTGGGCAATTATGCCTACTTTTCTATCCATTTTTATGCCTGTTTGTGCTACCGTGTTATTTATTTAACTTTCTTACTATTGTGTTAGTTTTGTTTATCCTTTTCTTCCCTCTATTTTTTTTAAAGTTTTTGAGCTCCAATACCTTTTTGTTCTTTACTGGGGGTCTTCCCTCCCTTCTTATTGGGACCTTAACTTAATTCTTGCCTTCACTTCTGTTGCTCACTGCTCCGGCCTCTTGTTGTTTTCTCTGCCGGCTCCCTTCTATCCTTCGGTGCTCATCTCTGCTCTGGTCAGGCCTCCGTTCAGCGTTCCAGTTGGCTCAGCTGCTCTGTCTGGTCTGCTCCCCTCAGCCGGCTTTTCAGCTTGAGAACTCAGAGAGGTCTCTGGTCAAAGCATCTCTGTTGCTGCTGCTGCTGCTATGTTTCTCCCCCTGCCTCAGGTTTTGCTGCCTTCAATTCCTCACAACCAAAGGATAGTTGTAGGGTAGGCCTTTTGTCCTCTGCCAGACCAGGCTAGCAGGAGGTAGGGAGGGGGCTGCTGGTCTCGCTGGGGAGGGATGCTGATCCAGTTCTCCATCTGAGGCAAGTATCCCTTGGGGAGGGCTGCGGGGCTGGAAGGAGGGAGAGGGCTGTAGGAGGTTGTCTCTGCTTTGCTGGGCCCTGGGGAGGGCTGCCTGGTTGCCCCCTCGAGCTGCCTTGATTGGGGTGCGGGCCTAGGCCAGGGGTAGGCAATTTCTGAATAAATGCTGTGACCCACCAGTTCGCTGCTTTCAACAGTCTCTCTCCTTGTCTGCTGTTCATATGCTGGTTCATTGCCTTTTTTCCAGCATTGGGCTGCTTAGCTGTGTTCCAGAGCTGGCTCTCTCATTCTCTGTGGCCGGCTGCCTCCGACTCCACGTGCAGCCATTCATTCGCTACGCACCTGTTTGCTGGTGTTTTCCTCCTTGCCCCAATTTCTTCTTTTCCTTTATCCTTTCTATCTTCCTTATCTGACTTTCTGCTTCTTTTTCCTCCCTTTTTCCTTCCCCCCGCCCTAGTACCTTCCTACTTAATTTGGTAACTTCTCTCCCCGTGATCCAATACTGCTTCCTATGCTGCCGCCATCTTTGAGTTGTATCGGTCCTTTCCCCCCATAGTTGAAGATGTTGTTTTTCTTTCTTTTCCATTCCACCCCCCCCCCCTAGTTGATTTTTTCCAGAAGGAGGATCTTGATTATGTTTAGAAATTACTGTCTGAATGGATGAAGCACTAGGGTTAGCATGGAAGAGATCTGGATGACACTGCAATCTTGTCCCAACAAAGCCATACTGTGCAATTCTGTTGCTGAAATGGTTGAAGAAACATTGTTTGTAATGCCAAAAGATGCAAATACATTTGTGCTGTCTCAGGCAGATAAGAATGTTTGAGTTATGAGCTGTCAGTTCTTTTGCTGTTTTGGAAGGAAAATGAAATCTCTGGTTACTGTACCTAAACAACTTTCAAAGAACAAAATTGGATGTGGATTGTCCTTATTTTGTTGAAGGAGGGAAACATGATGTTACGGCATTCCATTTTAGCCTGAAATATATTAGTGGAACGATTCAGAGATTAGGCAGACTCTTTTAATGCAAAGGATGAATTTGCTATTCATGCCCCCAATTTTATGGATTTCTTCACATCAGTGATAGTTGAGCTAAAATTCATGATCTACCTGGCTGTCTTCTTCCATGTATATATATATTCCTTTACAATATATTGGCTTTATTGGAAAATGGAGTTATGTAGAACATCTGCTATACAGAATGTTTTTCTCTTCCAGTTGATAACAATGTAAAATAAATTTTGGAAGACTGATAAGCATTTTCAAACAGCAAATTGCATCACATGATTGTTCTTTCCTTCTGCTGTCTTTCCAAGGATGAAATGGTAAGGTTGCTACTTAAGTCTTGGAAGTTTATGGCAGAAATGTTTGCATTTCCTGCCAAAATAGATAATCAAAAGTCATAGATGTTTTCAGGATTATACGCATGAAGAAAATACACACTGCCGTGTTTTGCATGTGAACACATGATGGTTTCCTATTCTGTCATATGCAGTATTAGCTGCTACTCTGTGATGTACACACAAAAACTATGGCAGTCACATTCCTATACCCTTCTGTGCCACAACTGTGAGCACAAAAAGAATGGACAAGCTGATAGACCCCAGATGCGGAAGAAAATATTGGTTCATTCTCATTTTAATAAAAGCTGGCCAAATGCATCATTTTTGGATCACTAGATGAAGTTACTGTATACATTGCTGTGTCCCTTTTTTGCCATTCTTATAATTTTGTGATAGAATTGATCCTATCATTTTCAAAGGCAGAATTTCAAGTCACTCTCTCCTAACTTTAGAAGGCTTATAAAGACTGTTTCATGAAAGTTTGAAAAGACTGGGTTGCTGGGATTATTCCTCTTACTAACAGTTGGGTTCTCTTGCTTTGAATATTTATATTCCTGGTCTATGTCTACTTGCATTGTGATTTATGATGTCTTGTTTTGATGGATGTTGTTCTCTTTATCTCATCTGTTATTAACTCAACTTACAGATTTGGAGAATTGTATGTCACTCAGAGTGGCTTTGATTGGAGTGGTTTATAAGCCCTCTAAATAAATGCATAAACAAAAATATTTTCACAAAAAGTGACAATAACACAATGTGAATCTTATGGCAGGGATAGTTAATGCTACCTGTGGATATCTAACTTAAGTTTCTTGCCCCAATTTTTTTTGCATAATTCTTCTACTAAACATCTTAATGCAACTCTGCTACAACATAGAGCAACAGTCTAGTAAAGGCATGTCAAACTGCCGGCCCATGGGCCAGATGTGTCACGACAAAACTGCACCCACCCCATTGCCGGCAATGGGGAAAAAGTTGTCATGCTTTGCACGACGTCACGAGTTTGACATGCCTGGTCTAGTACAATGTGATACTTTTAGTCCACACAAAGACCCAATTTAGACAGTATTTTTTCTGATTACTGACATCCTAAACCAGTGGTGGCAAACCTATAGTAACCAGAGCCCTCTCTGTGGGCATGTGTGCCATCACCCCAGCCCCGCTTTCTCCTGCAGCCCCCTCCTCACCAGCAACCCCCCCCAGGAGAGTTGTCCCTGGGCTCGGTTCGCACAGAGCAAAACAGCTAAGGACATGGCAGATGTGCAAGCGCAGATGATGCTGTGGGGCGCAGGCGGAGGGCGTGGCCACCATGGCGCTGCAGGGCTGCCTGGGCAATCTGCTGCAGGCCATGGAGGCGGTGGGTGGTCCTGTGGATGGGTGGGGTAGGGGCTGGGTTGGGGCAGGGCAGGGCAGGGGCAGAGTGGGCAGGGCAGGGGCAGGGGCAGAGCAGGGGCGGGTCAGAGGGTGGGGAAATTTTGGGGCACTCGGTCTCTAAAAAGTTCGTCCTCACTGTCCTAAACTATATGAACCATTTTGTGAATGTTCTACCACATGTTCTCTCAGCATTTCAAATGTTGCTCAGCCCTAAAATGACTACCTAATCCCATCTTAGGGGAAACTGAAACAAAAGGGCTTATGTTAGATGACATCTCTGTACAAAAACACCTATTTTAGGAAAAATGCTAGGACCTTAGATAAGTAGATGGGAAGGAAGTGTGGAACACCTGGCTTGCTAAGAATATTAAGAAGGACCTGGAAACCATCTTAATAATTGCACAGTTGAAACATACTTTCCTTCCTTCTCATGTCCCAATTCTCAAAATTCCCTGGCTTACCTCTTACTGCACAGGGTACCATAAAACAATCAGAGGACATTCAGGTTTTTCAAATTTACCTTTTATGAAGTTCATCTTAAGATTCCACGACTGCTAGAACTCATTTTGCACTAGGTGAAGACTGGAGCTTGTATTTTTAACTGTAGCTAGCAATAGGAGACTCGAATCATGTACTCAATGATAGAGATATAACTTGATTTTTTTTAAAAGGAACATTTTAACTACAACAGTAGCCTTAACCACATACCTGCAGTTCACCTACCTACAATTCTTCTCTCATCATCCAGATAGAGTACAGGTTCTGGCCCAGATGTTTCTTCACCTGGATCAATGCTGAGACATTCTGGCTGCTTTTCTCTCAGTTGATGAAACTTTCAAGGGAAAATTGAATTTGGCAGTGAACATGCCTAGTATTCCTTCCTCCTCCTATTTTCCCCACAACAACTTTGTGAGGTGGGTTGGAATGAGATGAGTGATTAGCCTGAAGTCATCCAGCTGGATGACTTTCATACCTAAGGCGGGACTAGAACGCTCAGTCTCCTGGTGATTGGCCCAAAATCACCCAGGCAGCTTTTATGCCTGAGGCAAGACTAGACTTTCCTTTTTGTGGGAAAGTTATCTGTGCTCAAATAACTTAGGAACTGAAGAGATGTAATGTAAATATTGTTGTTTTCATTAAATGCCCATTTTGTCCTTCCCTTTGAAGCTAACTCTACTTTAAAGCTCTTACTCCCCAAATACAAAAAAGCAATTCAGACTAAACAAAATCAGAGTAACTCCCTGATACATTCCTTGACACACTTATCGGAACCTATAGAGAAATTCCTCCTAATAATTATTTCGGCCAGCTTCTCCACTAAAAGAGCCAATTTTGGCTACAATGATCTTAAATTACCAAGATGGAACTAGGACCGGTCCTCAGACAAGAGAAGAATTCATAAAGTCTTGTCTTTCATTTTTCTATACTGTACAGTCAATTCATGGACTTGGTGGCATCAAGGATTTAAGGCAGACATGTCAAACTCGCAATGTCACGTGATGTCGCACAATGTATCAGAGCTTTTTCCCTATTGCCAGCAATGGGGTGGGTGTGGTTTCCTCGTGACACATCTGGCCCACGGGCTGGCAGTTTGACACCCCTGATTTAATGTCACTCTGAGGATGGAAAAAGTTTGTTTTTTTTCTAAGAATCCTCATAATTTTATTTCCACACAAAAATATTATGGCTGTTGTATAGATGAAGAAAGCTCTTCAACGTCCTCTAAAGTCTACTTGATAGTTTATTGTATGATAATATGTTGATTTTATTATGCTTTTCACTGTAAATTAAAAGTTTCCCCTCTATGCTTGGCAGCTGAGAATTGTGAAAGGAGAGAATAATAGGGATGTTTCCTTTAAACTCCACTTGTGAATTCTTGCGAAGAATAAAAGCATTGTATGAATCAAGGTGTTTGAGCAAATACTATGAGTCAACCAATTCTTTTCTGAGTGTTTATTGAAATTAGGAGACATTCATGTGAATGATTATCAAAGAATTATAGTTGTTTATCCATTTGTTTGGGAGGACATTTTGTGATGCTCATATGTTTTCCTCCATTTCTGTATCTGCATCAGCATTCATTGAGTAGTATTTTTTTCACTTCCTTGCAAGAGTCATAGCTGTTTGATATAATCACAATGATGTTGAATGCATTGTAGCATTATCATGTAAATGAAGCAAGCCAAATTGTCCAATCATTTGCAAGATGATGTTAGGATACATGTGATGTGACTTGCCACCTGCCCCTTGCTCCTCCTGTGGGCACCCAAGGAGAGCAAATATGAGGGAATATTTGTTCTCTCCCTTATCACTGTTAAGTTGGAAAGCCAGGCAGGAAAGTCCAATTAAACTAATTTATTGCTAATCATACCTATGCACAAGAATCTTTTCAACTGACAGTTAACATCTGCCTGGGATTAGATAAGGGTCAATGGAATTTAAGAAGGATTGGACTTAGTTTGCTTGTGTCTATGTAATGATTCTAGGCTGATCTCTCTTTTAACTCTGCCCCCAGGTTCTGCCATTCCTTCTCCTACAGCAGGCCAGTAGTATACCAATGTTATTCTGTGACTGGCTCTGTGTATTGTACTAAGCCATAATTTAATGATTTCTTGAATAAAGTACAAATGGGTGGGTTCACACAAAACCAAACCATATGGATATGAGTCCAGCTAATGTGATCCACTGCTCTCTCCCAGTTCAATTGAAAATATTTTAATTATTCTTTAATGACAGGTAGAATAAACTATGCAATTTAATATTAATTAAACAGTTGCTGGCATGCCACAAGGCCTTTTCCCAATTTCTAATAATTGTGCCATTGTTGGTTATCTTGCTAGCTCTAATACTGGAGATAATACAGAAACTGCTAGCAACATGGGGAGGGTGTTGAATCATTATTTTCCATTAAAATAATTTGGAAATAGACATCAGGAATCACCATTAATTTAACTTCTGCCAGCCTGACATTATTGGGGAAGGCTGGAACAGAATTTCTGCGAGTTCCCAGCCCATAGGAATGTTACTAAAGGAGCATGAGGTAGATGCATAAGAGAAGGACCACCATGGAGGATGAGGGAGAAATAAGACCTGATTCTTACTAGCATCCTGTGGGTCAGGAGCTATCATCTGAGGCCTGGATTAGACTTCTCCATCACTGTGTGTCAGGGAATGTATGCACCTGTTGTTCGGGGACAGTTGCATAGCTGTTGTGTTTATATTTCTGCAAATGTTAATGTTCTGGCTAGGAAGAGTTCAAACAGCAAAGCACAGAACACAGAGTCAGATCAACCAATCAGCAGACAACATGTGCATCTCCTCACAACTCTCAGTTCGAATTTGGGAGAAGTGTGTGTTGGCTCACCTGCAGCCTGCACTTACCTATCATTAATCCCTTCACAGCATAGTTGTGTGGTGATGCCTATTGCACAGTTGTATTAATGTTAAGTATTTTTTTTTCCAAATCACAATGAATTGTTGAAGGAAAAGTCTTCATCAGGGTTCAGTCCAAGCCGGAATAAACAACATGGCGACTGCTTTAGAAAGAAGGTTGCAGTTTATTGAAGAGGAGAGCCAGACAGAAAGATGGCTCTGGAAGAAAAAGAGCACATGTAGGGAGTGGGGCTCTTGAGGTTGTTTCCTGTTCCTATTTGAGGCTTTGTATTTCCTGTGTCATGTACTTTGATCTGAGTCTGAGTGTGCCCCTTTGACATCTGTGGGTTAATCCTATTATGTCCTGTCTTAGAGTTTGGATGGGGTATGTAGATTTTAAGGTTCTTTGTCTTCCTAAGCTTCTAGCTGGAGGGCTACAACCTTCCTGAATGGATTATCACATCTGAATTTCTACAGAGCTGGTTTCTGCTTAGGGACTTGGGGCTATTAAGAAAAACTGGGCATGCTTTTCTGCCTCTTTAAGATCCTTGGAGGAAATATAATATTCTGCTCTTTTAATATTTCCTTCTCTGTGAGGGGGCTGACTTCCCACAGAATGAATGAAAATGATAGAACTGATTGCTGTCAAAACTACAATCTTGTATTTCCTACTTCTATTTCAAACTTAGCCCACTCTTCCAACTTCAGTCTTACAGCCAAAAAGAATGTATTTTTTTTTTTAAATCAACTTTGACATATTACAAATTTATCCCTGGGTAAATAGTATCTCTTATATTAAAAGGACTTGTCTCAAAGTATGTGTCCTTGGGTATAAAATTTGTATGCCTGCAGCTGGATAGTTTGTACATTTAAATACTGGAACAAGTATGAAAAGTGTAAAATGCATACTTGGAGTAGTGGTTGAGAGGCTGACCTAGAAGCCAGGAGACTGTGAGTTCTAGTACCACCTTAGGCATGAAAGCCAGCTGGGTGACTTTGGACCAATCAACCAGAGACTCTGAGTCTAATTCCGCTTTAGGCATGAAAGCCAGCTAGATGAATTTGGGCCAGTCAGTCTCTATCATCCCTCCCTACCTCACAGGGTTGTTGCTTTGGAGAAAATAGGAAGGAGTATTATATATGTTTGCTGCCTTGAGTTACTTATGAAATAATCAAAATGGAATAAAAAATTAATAAGTAAACAAATTATCAAGCCATAAAGGTCTAAATTACAAACATTTGGATGACCACTAGAAGACAGCAGAGATCCAGAAAATGTCAATATCCAGTTGCCATCTAGTGGTCATTTGGATTTTTGCAGACTACAAAATAGGCTGAATGGGGATTTAAGCCTCCGATTCTTCCACTCATCTATTTCAAATCTCTCTGGGATTGTTCCCTTGTCTAGAGAAAAGAAGGACTGGGATACATGATAGCAGTATTCCAGTATTTGAAGGGCTGCCACAAAGAAGAGGGGGTCAACTTATTTTCCAAAGCACCAGAAGGCAAGACAGGAAACAATGGGTGGAAACTAATCAAGGAGAGAAACAATCTGGAATTAAGGAGAAATTTCCCGACTGGGAGAACAATTAACCAATGGAACAACCTGCCTCCAGAAGCGGTGAATACTCCAACACTGGAAGTTTTTAAGAAGAGAAGCCATTTGTCCGAAATGATGTAGGGTTCCTGCCTGAGCAGGGGGTTGGACTCGATGACCTCCAAATGCCCTTCCAACTTTATTATTATTACTATTATTACTATTATTATTATTATTATTATTATTATTATTATTATTATTATTATTATTATTATTATTATTATTATTATTATTATCATTATTAT
>NW_015390273.1:22808-33333 GCF_001527695.2 Protobothrops mucrosquamatus | reverse complement strand
ATTATTATTATTATTATTATTATTATTATTATTATTATTATTATTATTATTATACAGTGGAACAACTTGCCTCCAGAAGTTGTAGGTGCTCCATCACTGGAGGTTTTTAAGAAGAGACTGGACAGCCACTTGCCTGAAATAATATAGGGTCTCTTGCTTGAGTAGGGGGTTGGACTAGAAGACCTTCAAGATCCCTTCCAATTCTATTCCATTCTATTCTATAACTCTGGGCTGTACATCACTTGGATCTTTGACTTCTCCAATTATATTTATGTTTACACTCTCAGCCCTTTCCTTTTGCTTTCCTGCTCAAGGCATCTCTTATTTATATTTATGTGCATAAGAAACTTGGCCCTGTCTGGGATCAAAGACTAAAACTCTTGAGTTAATTGGTTGGGTCAATTAGCTGGATTCTTGAGTTTGAGCTACACTTGACCTTCCTCTGACCTAATTTAGCAGATTGTAAAAACAGACCCCATCTTTCTTTCTTACAATATAGATATATTTATCGTCTGTAATATGTAAACAATCATCCTGAGTTTGAGGGATATGACTGAGGAAGTCAAAAGGCCTCAGGGAATGCCTTGATGCCTCTCTATGTAGCAATTCGAAAACGAAAGGTATCTGGAAGATGCAGATAGCTTCATAACAATCATGTGCTGTGATGTGAAAAAAGAAAAAAAAAGCTGCACTGGGGAAATTTTAAATTAAGAACTGGTTGCTTGGGGAAATTATGTTAAGATGGGAATTTATGGGAAACTGCATGAAGAATTACAGCAAAAATATAAAAGAGATCCAGCACCCTAGAATTCTGTCTTAATAACTAGATAATAACATGGGAGGGATTTCCATAGTAGGAATACAGGAGAGTCAGTTTGGACCAGTTTTGGTCACCACATTATAAAAAAAAAGATGTTGAGACTCTGAAAAGAGTGCAGAGAAAAGCAAGAAAGATGGTTAGAGGCCTGGAGCTTAAAGCGTATGAAGAACAGTTGCAAGAATTGGGTATTTCTAGGCTAAAAAGAAGGACTAGAGGAGACATGACAGCAGTGTTCCAATATTTGAGGGGCTGCCACAAAGAAGAAGGGGGTCAACCTATTTTCAAAAGCATCAGAAGGCAAGACAAGAAGCAATGGATGGAAATTAATCAAGGAGAGAACCAACCTAGAATTAAGGAGAAATTTCCTAATAGCGAGAAACAATTAAACAGTGGAACGGCTTGCCTTCAGAAGTTGGGGGTGCTCCATCACTGGAGGCTTTTAAGAAGAGACTGAATGGCCATTTGTCCAAAATGGTATAGGACAGGGGTAGGCAACCTTGGCTCTTTTATGACTCGTGGACTTCAACTCCCAGAATTCCTGAGCCAGCCATGCTTGCTCAGGAATTCTGGGAGTTGAAGTCCACGAGTCATAAAAGAGCCAAGGTTGCCTACCCCTGTTATAGGATCTTCTGTTTGAGCAGAGGGTTGGACTAAAAGATCTCCAAGGTTCCTTCNGGGGGGGGGGGGTTAAGTAGTAAAAAAAGTAGACTGTACAGCTTTAGATTACGTACCATTTCATCATAAAGCTTTTGAATAAAAAAATGTCCACTATTTTGTGAAAAAAAATAGTGAACATAATGTGAAAAAAGTGGACTGTCCACTCAAATAGTGGACACCTGGCAACCCTACTTTCTTAATCCTGGTCTGTTGGCTAAGCCACAGTTGGTTGTGTGGTATGTTGGATTACTAGATACACACAAACAGAGGCAGCAGGTAAAAATCCCCTCCCAAGTTGCCATGGAATTACAATTGTTAATGTAATAGAAGTGCAAAATAA
Source organism: Protobothrops mucrosquamatus (assembly GCF_001527695.2). NCBI lineage: Eukaryota > Metazoa > Chordata > Lepidosauria > Squamata > Viperidae > Protobothrops > Protobothrops mucrosquamatus. Next base: position 31,516 of record NW_015390273.1, on the reverse strand, counting down.
CTATATATATAGTTTACTTAAATTAACCTAAGTTGCATTTATATTCAAAATGAAAGAACATTTAGTTTTTGCCATGCTCATTTGTTTAATGCTAAGCAACATCTTTCGTTGGTGTGGGTATGCCAAAAAACTCAAAATACCAGCAGTAGATGTAGAACATAAGGAAGGCGACCTTATGGAGATACAGAGAGTTGTTAAGTGTCCAGTTTTATGTCCTTGTCTCCGGAAATTGTGGGTGCTCCAACATTGGAGGTTCCAAGGTACTTCCCAACTCTGTTATTTTGACTTCAGCTGTGTTATAGAGCATCAACAAAGTTACCTGAAAGCTAATAATAATAATAAAAAAATCTTTATGAGGCCAATACCCCATAAATCAGCACGGTAGACCAAGGCCTGAAAGTGAAATGCCCCTCATGTGGCTACATGTCCAAGCAGATGTTTGCTATGGGCCATTAATTTAATTACAGAAAGTCTTCTAAGAAACAAGAAACTATCCCTAACTCCACTAAAAGTTGATGTATACTTCCCCATTAAGCCAATCTTTCTTTAGAAGATCAAGAGACGCATAGAAGTGGCAACTAATAGCAAAAGGAAACATTGCCAAAAAAAATAAAGGGGGGGGGAAAGATAGAAATCGACTTCTTAGTGTCTCAACAGATGTTTCTCTCCACTAAATTCTAATTAAGTGTCTGACCCTTGAAATATGGCAAATAAGTAGAGTCAATTCTATTGGCCAGAAGGGGACATCATGGCCTGATAATAGTTTGCCTGCTGTTCTTATTGATACCCTGAAAACTTGAATCAGCAGTGGAGATACCATATTAGAAGAAAAAGACTTGACTTTTGAGTTTTGACCAGATTGCCTGAAATATAGGCAAAGGACGGTAGCTTCAGGAGGGTGTGTGATGGCTGGGGAAGGAGGCAAGCCAAGGCAATTCTTTTTTTTTCTTCCAAATAATACCTTTGGACTGTAGGCAACATTTCTGTTCATGTCTTTGTCTTGTATAAAACAACAAAAGAGCTGTATTTGCAGAAGCAAGACATGTCTTGAAAGAGCAAACCTGTACCATGTCTCAAAGTGTTAATTTAAGCAATAAATAATGAAGGAGAGAACCAGCCTAGAACTAAGGAGAAGACTAAGGAAAAACCAACCTAGAACTAAGGAGAAATTTCATGTCAGTGAGAACAATTAATCAATGCAACAGCTTCCCTCCAGAAGTTGTGGGTGCTACTACACTGGACATTTTTAAGAAGATATTGGACAGCCACTTGCCTGAAATCGTATAGGATTTCCTGCCTGAGCAGGGAATTGGACTAGAAGACCTCCAAGGTCCCTTCCAGCTCTATTCTATTCTGCTCTATAACTCTGGGCTGTACATCACTTGGATCTTTGACTTTTCCAATTATATTTACGTTTACACTCAGCCCTACATCGAAAAAAGAAGTCTGGTAAATGGGCTATGAAGCTGAAGGGATGCATTTGTTCTACTGTTGCTTTAGGTGGACCAGTGGCACGCACCCAAATAAAGTAACCGTGACCAGTTCAAAAATTCCTTGAAATTGTTTATACCAGGGGCCTGCAACCTTGACAACTTTAAGACTTGAGGACTTCAGCTCCCAGAATTCTGGGAGCTGAAGTCCACAAGTCTTAAAGTTGTCAAGGTTGCAGACCCCTGGTCTATACCAAGTCTCCTTTCCTCTCTTCGTCTCCCCTCTTTTCCTTTCCCAAACAAACCAAGCAATAGGTCAGATGGCTGTAAGTTGGAGCACAATTTCCCAACCTTTCTGACTTTGCAGACTGGGTGGGGGAGGGGACAGTTCTGTGTGAACGGCTGGCAAGTGCACGCGCAGCTCCATTTGCATGAGTGGCGGGCATGCCCATGCACTGCTCGTGCAAATGCAGTGCACATACTCACCTGCTGCTGGCGCAAGTGGGGATGCACACATGCTTGCCTGCCGCTTCCGCGGCCTGGTTCTAAATAGCTCAGGGGTCCCCAGTAGTGGGCCACCACACAGGTGTTGGGGTCCCCTGACTTGGAGCACTTGTGGTCCCAGGCATTTAGGACACCAGACTGTGAAGCTGTACTGCAAATTCTCTTTCCTCCTCCTTTAATTGTAACAAGACATTAAAATAAAGCAGCAAGTCAGTCTAAGAATTCTTTAATAAAGTGGGAGAAGCTTACCTCACATTTGTTTTTAGTGCACTAATTATCAGTGCAGTGAACTACCTCAGAGGATATAAATATAATCATATTAAGCTTAATTACAGAGCATTAATTACAGGGGAACCCTTTTAACTGTTGGCTTGGAATTGAGCAACGTTTTTGTTATACTGTTTTTTTTAAAAAAAAATGTTGAAGAGCAGTTGCAATTAAAAATGACTGGCCCGTATCCAGAAGCTAGCAACTGGTCTTATTTACAATATATCTGAACTTATCTATGCATGCACATATTCCAACAGAATATTGTGCAATGTTAAACTGTAATTAATGCATAGCATTTATGTAGGCATTCAGTTTTTGAATATGAGCTGAACCACAAATGAAGCAGAGAAAATGGGTAGGACAAGTTTGTCTCTGTCTGTAAGTTTTTGCTGTTTGCACCTGAAAACATCTATTGAAGTCTTTAGATCAGGGGTGTCAAACTACCGGCCAGCTGGCCGGATGTGTGATGCGGAAGCCACGCCCACCCCATTGCCGGCAATGGCAAAACAGTCCCGATACGTTGCGCGACGTCACATGATGTCGCGAGTTTGACATGTCTGCTTTAGATATATAGAAGGCCATAAAGACCTGGCTAAGCCTCCAGGCAGTGAGGCCAGGGTGCTAATGGAATTCTTAAATCAGTGCGGTCTATCTGTTATCATAGTTGCACAAGGTTTTTTGTTGTATTTTATTGTGGTTCTCAACCTGTTGTCCATGGATTCCAAAGGCTGGACAAAATATTATGATTTAAATCTTAAGTTAATTCTTGGTGGTCTATGGCCATGGTCCGTGGCCACAAAAGGTATTTAAAGGGGGTCCGTGATGAAGAAAAGGTTGAGAACTACTGTTGATTGTGATTACTGCTTTTCTTTGTTTGCTGCCTAGTATGCTTTGGAAGTTGGGGGAAGGAAGGAAGGAAGGAAGGAAGGAAGGGAGGGAGGGAGGGAGGGAGGGAGGGAGGGAGGGAGGGAAGAAGGAAGGACTGTTTTCATAGGTGGATTCTAGGAAACTAATAAGATTTACATAATCCAGACATGATTACTGAGGCAAAACATTCTCTATCATAGGGATCCAAGGTCTTCTAAGATTGACCAAGCCACATGGAGCCCTTCATGGAGCATGGTTAGGACAGAGGTAGCAAGCGGAAAGTCCTGGTAGAACTTCAAGAGTCCTCCAAACATTGTTTCCAGATTGAATATACCAGAAGGGGAAATTATAAACTATGTGACAGGAGAACAATCACTTTAGCTATATTTAATTTCAATTAAATTTAAAGAGAAATATGTTATTTTCCTGGCTCCATTTTCTAGATTTTGTTGTCCATTTTCCAACTTGGCCCTTCAAGGCCAAATGTAGCCTTCAGCTTCGGAAAAAGTTGTGGATTAGAAAAGTTGTGGATTAGAAATAGACCTTGATGCTGTTCTCATGATGGTCTCTTCCAGTGCTTTTTTTGTAAAAAAAAAAAAAAAAAAAAAAAAAGGTGCCGGAACTCACACACACGTCATACAACCCGCCTTGCCTACCCTACAAGGTTCCATCCAAAAAAGGTGCCAGAACTCCGTTCTGGACGTTCTATGACAAAAAAAAGCTGTGGTCTCTTCCACACAGAAGAAAGTAGTGACTTAATTCTTAATTGGCTTTATTATAGAGGTAGTCCTCAACTTACAATGGTTCATTTAGTGACTAAAGTTAAAGCAGCGTTGAAAAAAATGACTTAGGACTGGTTTTCATACATATGACTGTTGCAGCATTCCCAGGTGATCAAAATTGGCAACTGGCATGTACTTATGACGGTTGCACTCTCTTGGGGAGGGTATCCTGCGATCACCACTTGTAACTTTCCCAGCTGGCTTCCGATAAGCAAAGTCATTGGGGGAAGCCAGATTCACTTAAAGACCACATGATTCACTTAACAGCTGCAGAGATTCACTTAACAACTGTGGCAAAAAAGTCATAAAATGTTCAACTCTCTTAACAACTGCAACAGAAATTTTGGGCTCAGTTGTAGGTAGAGGACTATTGTTTTAATGCATAGCCAAATCTCACCGACTGCATAGCATAGATTCTCAAAACCTGATTCCTAATTGGCTTGGATCATGAATGCCAAGAAGAAATAAAACCATTTTTAAAAGAGTTTTTAAAATAATTTGAGAAAAAAAATTGCCTGTTCCCAAGTCCCGTTTTTACCCACCCACCCCAGTATTGAGAAAGGGCTATCTGTCATGGTTCCAACAGATGAAACCCTTCAAAGAACTTTGAGGCATTGTTTACCTTAAAGAATCTTTATTTGAGTAGCATAGCATCGGCACTAACACAGTCAAAACCAAAAACTGGATTCCCCTCCCCTAAGCACATAGTATCAAAGCATAATTCCCTCCTCCAATTAACAATCATAAATCACACTCTCCAATTAGTTTGAAATGCAGGCTTTCCCTCCAGTTCTCCAGCCCGCCAATTCTCATCATCTCTTATATCATTAACCTTGATTTAAACGCTAGTCCAGTATTATGTCTATCCAAACTCTCATGCACATTCCTTCCCCCCAGCATCATCTAACTCTAAAAGTAAAACATAAGAAGAAAATGGTTGCATCTCTAACTGTTGTCAAAGCAAAAACATCCGATGTTAGCAGCGTTGACACTATCCTTTTTACGCAAACTTGGGAATAAGGGTATAGCCACAAATTGCCTTATCATTTGAAAGAAACTTGCCTGGTAGCCCTGAATTAATGTGACTTTTGAACTACCGGTATCTCCTTCCCCACAATCTAGTTTGGCTAAAGTTTATCACGGTCACAGCCCAGCAGGAGGTGCCCTTGACATCTCTGTCATGAAGAAAACCATGGTTGTGTCAAAGTCCCTCTTTCCTTGTTGACAGTTGATTCAAATAGGAACACATTTACTTGTGACAACGGTCACACAACATCCTCTAATTTATGCAACGTTTCTCTTGGGATAAGAAACAGACAGACACATTCTGGGGCAGAGCCAATGGGTTCATGGGAGATTCCAGATTCATTGGCTGCTGTTCCCCAAAAGAACAGGCAGTGGGCCAAGAAGACGGTCTCTTTGCAGTATAAAATATAGAATGACAAGGGCTAGGAAGACAACTGAAACGAGTGCTTTATGGGTCAACTGTCAAAAATCCCTGATAAGGGTGGCAAGCAAGCAATGGGGTCCTGCATCAAAGCCAGCCCTGAAACTCAAAACAAAACAAAACAAAACAAAACAAAAAACAGCCTTTTTTATTTAATAGGAAGAGAGAAAAACAAATCGACATTTTAAAATATATCATCAAGCAACATGTTTTTCCCTGCAGGACTTTACATATTCTTTGCTTTCATATGTCAGTGTAAACCCATTTTGCAATGATCTTTGGTGTGTGGAAGAAAGGAAATAATTTATTTCCAATATTTCAGCAAAGGTCAGAGAATGTTGGATTTAACTCATATTGCTTAAATTTCCAAGGAAAGGACAGGCAGAACACTGATTAAAGAAATTCGTACCAAGTTATTGCTGGTAGCGTGGGAAGGAGAATTTGTGTCCCTTGAATCCTAAAAGTTTAAGCAGTAGCCAAGATTATATTTAGACCTGGCCTTGAATGTGAATTTTCTTGCAGCATATCACTTTCAGAGCCCGCCAAATCTACATTTATAGATGTACTCAATATTGGCATCTGATGGAAGGGTAGGGAGATAGCCAATGACAAAACCTATGGCACAACATTGTGATGAAAACTCCTGTTGTACACCCCTGTGTTGAAACATTGCATGCATATACATAAGGGGCGGAACTTGCATCTTGATTACATCATAGAGGTTTTATGATTCTGAAGAAACTCTTAGACACCCATGAAAGGGGAATAATAATAATAATAATAATAATAATAATAATAATAATAATAATAATAATAATAATAATAATAATAATAATAATAATAATAATAATAATAATAATAATAATAATAATAATACAGTTGGAAGGGGCCTTGGAGGTCATCTAGTCCAACCCCCTGCTCAGGCAGGAAACCCTATACCATTTCAGACAAATGGCTGTCCAATCTCTTCTTGGCCCTGCTAAAGAGACAAAATTAATATATTGAAATATTTCACACAAGAGGCATCCTACTTAAACTTGCACATGATATTTTTTATTTATATTGTATTATTATTTATTATTCTGTATTAACAGAATGCAGCATCACTGCATAAAATTCATAAAAAGAGCATATAAAATGTGTATCAAAATGTAGACTAGCAATGTAGACTAGCCTCCTTGTGGTGCAAACTGATTGCCACGGCTAAATAGTTTACACATTCCAGCTGCTGGACCTCAGAAAGATCTCCCAGCAAGAAGCAGCACCATGAATGCCAAAAAATAAAAGCAACAGCTCTTTTCAGAACCAGCTGACAAAGGACTAGTAGATGTCCTGAAAACTGTACAACTCAATGTGGAAGATATGAGCAGGGCTAAAGCGGACAATTTACTTGGGTTTATGAATGATTACTCAGTGGATGTTGTCCTACTACAAAAAACTCATTGCGCTGATGAAATCTGACTTAGAAACAGATGTAAACTTCCAGGATATTCTCTGGCTGCAGCTACTTATCATTCATATGATGCACCTTTGGAATGTGATCCCTCTCTCCTGGGAATCCAGTCTACATTCCATCACAGCATTCCCTGAAATGCAACCATGCCACGCCTTCTATTTAGCTTGATTTTTTTCTCTCTCATATTTCACTGAGCAAGGGACCAAGTCTCTTTTATGAAGTCAAAGTTATTTACTTCTGGAAGACCTCCCTCTCCTTTCCACTGATGATCTGACATCTTTTATACACAAGTTCAAAGGAGGAAAATCTGAAATTAGGGAGTGACAGAGCCCTATATGCAAACTATGGCAATCCCAGATCTCAGTTGTTGCAGAAATCTTGGATCATTCTTTTCATCATAGCACCAGTCCAAAAGGACTTGAACAGAGGATTTGATAAACAGATCCCCATCTCCACTGTATTTTATAAGGTGGTTTCCCCATCGAGTATTGAAGAGGTAGTGTGGACTATTCTTTTATCATTGACCTAGGTAGTCTTAGACGTAATTAGTGTGATAACACCGGACGGTTTTTCTGATCGTGATACTTAACCAGACCACGTATAAATATTTTATTATTTTATTTTATTTTATTTTATTTTATTTTATTTTATTTTATTTTATTTTATTTTATTTTATTATTTTATTTTATTTTATTTTATTTTATTTTATTTTATTTTATTTTATTATCCTATCCTATCCTATCTTACCTTACCTTACCTTACCTTACCTTACCTTATTAATTTTTGGTATTGGGAAGTGTTCCTATTGGACACTCATGCCTTAGTCGCTTTGTGTGTGAAGTACTGTAGTCCTCAACTTATGACCACAGAATTTCCATTGCTAAGCAAGGCAGGTGTTAGTGAGTCACACCTGATTTTATGACATTTTTGCCACAGTTGTTAAGTGAAACATGCAATCATTAAGCAAATATGGCTTTCACCCATTGATGTTGCTTGTTCAAAGCTGGATGGGAAGGTAACAAATATTAGTCACGTGACCTTGGAATAGGCTGTAAATGTTATAAATTGCATGCAAGTGTCTAAATTTTGAATACGTGACGGTAGGGATATGGCACCGGTCATAATTGCTAGGATCAGTTGTAGGTCAGTTTTTTCAGTGCCATTGTAACTTTGAACAGTTGTTTACTAAACGATTGGAAGTTGAGGACTGCCTGTCCTGAAATGCAGCTCTACATGGACTGCCTTCAAGACCACTCAAGTTACAACTCATCTAGAACACAGCAATGGAAGCAGCTGTATCACTGCTTCTGTGAAAACTGCAGTGATCATCAATAGGTGTCTCGGTGCAGTTTAAGGTTCTGTATCTAAAACAATACACGACACAGGGTTACATAATGGCAGGATTACCTGTATCTTACTGTGTCAGCTTATTTGTCAGGTCCATTCCGTCTATGAAGCATTATGGGGGGGGGGGGCAAGACCTCTATCACTGTGCCTGTCCTGTAGAACAGGGCTTTTCAACCTTTTCACCCATTGTACCACTTTTAGAATACGGCAATATCTGAGTACACCAGTTGCCTAGCAAGGTGTCAAAAACTTGATGACGAAAAAAAAAGAGGAAAAAAGTGATAAAGTACAGGTAGTCCTCGATTTACAACACTTCGCTTAGTGACTGTTCCAAATTACAATGGCACTGAAAAAAGTGCCCCCCAAGACACAGCCGAGCAAGTCACCTGCCTACCCACCCGATGGCGCTCTTCCTCCTGTCCGAGGTTTTCATTGTTGTGAGCATTTCTGTTGAGGATTGGCAGCGGGGGTGGGGTGGGGGGTGTTTGGTTTTTATTCCCCCCATCTGCTGGGTGGTTGCAGCAGGTTTTGGTCACTTCACATGACCCTGGGACACTGTGACCGTCATAAATATGAATCAGTTGCCAAGCATCTGAATGTAAATC
>NW_015390273.1:16760-21706 GCF_001527695.2 Protobothrops mucrosquamatus | reverse complement strand
CTCCTTTTGTTTGACATATTAATTATTGACATACTGACCTCTACTGGGGAGGATCAAGATGACCAAATGTTGGTTTCTCTGCTCTTTTGATATCTTCACCAGGAAGCCACCTCTGGGATGGCTTGATGCCATGTTGCTGAGTAGCTGGATCAATAAAACAGATACAGCCAACCTTTCCTTCACCCTTTTCATTTGGATCACATTCAGCTGACCACTAATCACCGGGGGGAAAACTCTCTTGCCAGTCAAACTGAAAACATGATTGAAATGATGGGCATTTATTTTTAAAAGGAATCTTGATCAGGCTGCAGTTGACTTTATTTATCCCTTTTGCTTCTATTCTTAGTTCTCGGGCTACCTTTGTTCTGCAGGATAGATTAAAGAGTCTCTCCTGATCTTTTCCCCCACTGTACAAAATACAAAGGCAAAGAAAGTGCCATTCCCCCCCTCTCTCCCTGTATTTCTCTCTGTGTGTGTGTGTGTGTGCGTATAAGCCTGTATTGACAGCAACAGAAAGGAAATAGGAATGAGCAGATTATTTTACGAAGAGTTCACTGGAGTTGTAAAATCTGAACTGCAGCCCTGTTTTACTATACTTCAGCCTCGGCAACAAGGGGGTGTGGTGGGGGCAGAGGGGGGGTGTTAACTGTATTGGAATGAATCAAAACAGCATAAAAATGATACTTTGTGGATTTGCTTTGTTCACTTCAAAAGGATTTCACAGGTTGATTATGCTATTCTGTTATTTTGGGGCCGTATCATTGATGAAAGATATTAAGGCTGCCATATTCTTATTTTCTGTGGAGTTTTGAGGAACAGGAGAGTGGTTCTTTTTTTTTTTTTTCTTCTTCAGAAAATGCTTTTTTTTTCCCCTCTCATTTTTTGAGAAAAAAGGGGACTTCATAGAAATTGCCCTTAGTTTTAGTATTAAATATCATTTAATTTGATGAAAGAGAATTCTCTTTTATATTTGGGGGAAATTCTCAGGGGTGGTGTAGGTTGTTCTTGTGTTCACTTAGCGATGAGATTTGTGTGTTTTGTTTATTTATTTTTATTTTATTTCGTTTATATTATATAGGCCCAAAGTCACCCAGCTGGCTTTTGTGCCTAAGGTGGGATCAGAACTCACAGTCTCTGGTGATTGGCCCCAAATCAGACAGCTTTCATGATGAAGGTGGGATTAAACATATAGAGGCATATATTTGCACAAGAACACAATTCTAAAGCAGCTGTGTTTTTCTCATGCTGCTCCCCCCTGTATCTGCCTTGTGGACTCAAGAAAATATAAAACTGCATTAAAGATTTGCGTAGAGGTGGAATTTTTTTTCTTTGGCATGTTCTGAAGCCTGTGTTTGAAATTTATATATTTATTTTATATATCACATTTAGCAACTGCCCATCACCCTCAGGGAGTAACTCAAATCTGAATTACTGTATATCTGTAGAATCCAACTATCTCCAGTCTTCCTGGTTGCTCATACTGCAGTTATATAAGTTTAATAATAATAATAAAAGTTTAATAATAATATCATAACAAATATATCAGTTCTCCCATTGAGATGTTTTAAATTTGGAAGTGTAAGCAGCCAGAGGAGCTTGGGCAGAAATTCAGAACACAAAATGAAAATTTTCCCCTTCTCATCTTCTTCCTCTGCTCATCTTCCTTCTCTTTTAATATTGCCAGCAGTAGCCCTCTCTAATGCTCCAATAGCCGTACTTAACATGCAGTCAGAGAAATTTAAAAGAAAAACAGAACGAAATACTCAAGAAACTGCAAGGCAGGTCTTGGTGTCTTATTCCACAGCACTCTTCGCTCTTCAAATACGTTGTAATCTTATCTAAAATATGAACAGACCAGAGCTTTTGCTGAACTGTTAAATATGAAGCAAAAGTAATCACATTGGCCACATCAGCTGGGAGAAAATTGGGCATGCTGCTAAGAATTAATTTTAGCACCTACCTATTTGGAAGGTTGGAAGAAATGAGGAGCATGAGAGGTTAAATGAGGTTATAAGGCAGATTATACGAAATTAGGCTGCATTTCAAGGAAGGAAGGAAGGAAGGAAGGAAGGAAGGAAGGAAGGAAGGAAGGAAGGAAGGAAGGAAGGAAGGAAGGAAGGAAGTAGAGGAGAGGAGAGGAGAGGAGGGGAAGGAGATCACATCACTAGACCAGTCTACAAGCTTTAACACTCTTTTGCCCTTAGTGTTTAGTCTATGCAGAACTGCACATACATGGAAGGTAAACTTCTGAAATGAATCATTTTATTTTATCACTATGAGGTAATATTAGCACATGGCATCCTGAGGAAGCTTCCAAGACCCAATGCCCTAGAAGAGTTACAGATTTTCTCCTGTCTTAGACAACCCCTTTGAAATGTGCTGAATCTCACACAACAAATTCACTTTCGAGCTACTCTAGGATATTTCAGTCAAATGGCCTTCTAATACTCCCTTTTAGGGAGAAGGTCTCAGTTGCATAGCAAGATATTTTACTATGAAATGACATGCTGATTGATACAGAAAAGGTAATTCATAAACTAACCAACTGTAGATTAACCTAGCAGAAATGCAAAGCCAGTTTATAGGGGTAATTTATGGTTCATTGTGTCAAGCAGACCCAGAAAATGGGATCAAATGAATAAACCACGATTCAGCTAAAATGGGATAAGTATGTCTTGCCCATCATCCTACTAGGATGACAAACACCACATTTTTAGTGAGAAATTGATAGTCTACATTTTATTTTTAAAGCACAAATATTTGACCTGGAGGTTTGATTTGCCAAATCAAATCTGAAATTTTAGATGATCCAACTGAATCAGTTCAGATACTTTAGATAACTTCTGGGCTTCCGTGGAACTTTTTTTTTAAAAATCAGAAGTCCAGATCAACTCAATTTGGCTGTTCACTTTGGAGGCACAGATTGAATGGAAGTGATTTTCTGGATCAGTTTACGAGTCTGAATCAAATTGGATTGCTGACTTGAATGGAATAGAACCGATGACTCATACCTGATATTGCCTGACTTACACAAATTGCTTATATTCTCAAGGGGAAAAGTCCTTTCCATGCCTTGAAATAAGTGTTTAAGACAGGATTAAAATAGAACAGCCAGTGCTCCCTAAATTGAACTTTCAAGAATTTTAACAGGTAGGCACCCTGTCTGTCAGGCGCAAACTATCAGAATTGTCTCAGGAAGAAGCTTTATTGTCAGTCACCTATGTCAGAAGAATCTCACCAGATTGACTGAATACTCTTGGGAATGGACAGATAAGGCTTCAGGGATTCTGGGGGAGGTCAGGCCAGTGCCACTTTCCGCTGTGTAAGGACTCTAAGCTCAGCCCCCTCTTAACATCTATTCCTGCAGTCTAGCTGGAGAGCCTACCACACCGTTCTAATATTGAGTAAATCCTTAATGAAAATGTTTTGGAGAAAAAGGTATGCAAAGCATTCTGAGTTCTTTAAAAAAAAAAAGGGGGGGGGGCTTGGTTCTTAGCCACAATCCAATTCATCCCTGCAGAAATCTACTAGAACAGGGATGTCAAACTCGCAACGTCATGTGATGTGTCACGACATATTGTGACTTTTTTTGCCATTGCTGGCAATGAGGTGGGCGCAGTTTCGGCAGTTTGACACCCCTGTACTAGAATTTCTCGAACTGCTGGTTCTGAGACGAAATGCATTTTGAAAACATTTCATAATACTGTCAGAGGATGGGAACAATGTATTCCCTTGCTACAAACCTGTACCTCAGAAATGCAAGCCCCAGATCTGCTCAGCATGAACTTAAGGAGTGATTTGTAGCATCACACACATTGCACTTGGGAAAAGAACTGGAAACTGCGTTTCTGTGTTTTTGATTTCACACCTGAAATATTTCTGGTTGCTCATATTCCAACATATTAATGTTCCTGTGTCGTTGAGAAATAGGTTCTGTTGGTTTTGCAAAACACTTTAAAGCTCTATCAGTGACCGTCATCTCATCATAACCTTCCAAGATTATTTCTGTCTCTTTCTTTCTCTTATAGAAATTTGGGGAGCCATGTTGAATTAAGCACCTTAATGTATACGTTGCTGAAAGCTATGTGCAGAATATTTTGGAGAGGAGGAGTTGATAAGAAAAATAGTTTTGAGAAGTTGGAAATGTTCTTTCTGAAACCATTTGGCTTGTAGGTGTATATGTATTATTAATATCAGCATGAATCAATACACTGCAGGATGAAGGATCATAGTATAATACATCAGTCTACTATAACTGTAGGTTAGTAGATGTTTTTCAGCTGCCTGGATTAGGGCTGAGAGAGAATAACTAGCTGAAACTCACCCTACTAGCTTTTTGCATCAGGCAAAACAAGAACTCTTGGTCTCCCAGCTTCTAGCCCAGCTCCTTTAACTGCTATGCCATGTATGTGGGTGGATATGTGTGAATGGTTGGAAGGATGGATAGACAGACATAGAAGTGCCATTCTTAGATTCTTTCCAATACAATGTTTTTTAACAGATTAACTCTCTGGAAACTCTGGATGGGTGGGATGAAATTTGGAGTTGCAGGCTGAGGGTTGGGAAAAAAGAAAAGAAAGATAATTTAAAACTGATTTGGATGTGACTGAGGACTTCAGAGAGAAAAGAATCACACCCAGCCCAATTTTCCTGGGGCAATCCTATTGGAAAAGCAGGTGGACAGCTTTTCGGAATGCTGGGATCCTTGTTTCCTTCCATTTTGGCTGAAATTCCTTCCTAGAATAGCCACAAATAATTTGATGTTGCCAGATTTTCTGATGGCCTCATAGAAAGGCATGATATCCTCACAGAATGAATGAAAGACAAATGAAGTTGAGGGCAAGGTAAAGTAAGAAGTTACTGTTTAAAAGGAGAGTGATAGTAAATTGAAACAGATAAAAATACGTATCAGAGAAATTCGGAGTAGTTTTGATTTGGTTCTGTCC
>NW_015390273.1:4810-13405 GCF_001527695.2 Protobothrops mucrosquamatus | reverse complement strand
CATTTACTGGCTGGATGCCCTTCCTGATGCCACAAAGAGTTCACAGCATATATTTTTCCTTTGTGCCCTGAGAGAGAAACATCTGCTGTTACCTAGATTTGTACTGTCAACCTTCTGAGTGGTGCTGTCCCAGGGGAATCTACTAGTCACTCAAATTTCTGGGATATTTGGGAGAGGGAGATCTGAAAAGCTTGTTTTTTTGTGGCAGGACTTTTCTATGGAATTTCCTGACCCATGAAATCTGATCAACCCCTACTTTGTTAAGTTTCAGGAGGCCTCATATTCCTCAAATAAAATGAGGTAGTATTAGTAGAAAAGCTGTTGCTTTATTTTGTTTTGTTTTCCTACATGATGCTATCATGAACTAGATGATAAGAGGAATGCAGAAAACTAGGGTTACAGTTTGGCAAAGGAAGTGACATGTCATTCAAAACCTCATTGGCTAGCTGGGAGTATCATTTATGGTCTAGGGAAGGACTTTCAGTCAAGATCTATTTTGAAAATCTGAGGTTTTGATGTGAAACATCAATACATATCTCTTAAATAGGGAACCAAGCAGTTAACCAACCAACCTAAAGTATTTACTACAGCAGTGCAAATGTTTTCATATCTATTAATACCATAGTAATGATTTCTAAATTTACAATTATACATATATACATAAAAATGTACAAATTTCATGCAAATGTGTCTCTATTTTCAATCAGCTTCAGAAATAGTTTATCTTTCTTCAGTCAAGGATTGATTGATTGATTGATTATGTGCCATCAAGTCATTTTTAACTCCTAGTAACCACATATATTTTTCTCCATGATAACTTCTTTCCAACCTGTTCTCCCAATGGTGCATCCATCACCACTCTAACTGGATCTCTGTACCTTGCTTCTGGTTTTCTATTTTTCCTTCCACTTTACTCAGGATGAGAGTGAAAGCCTTTTCTAGAGGACTATGTTTTTGCATAATGTACATAGAACATAGAATAACAGAGTTGGAAGAGACCTTGGAGTTCATCTAGTCCAGGGGTAGGCAACCTTGGCTCTTTTGTGACTTGTGGACTCCAACTCCCAGAATTCTTGAGCCAGCATGGCTTGCTCAGGAATTCTGGAAGTTGAGGTCCACGAGTCATAAAAGAGCCAAGGTTGCTTACCCCTGATCTAGTCCAACCCTCTGCTTAAGCAGAAGAGTCTATACTATTTCAGACAAATGGTTGTCCAGTCTTCCTAAAAGCCTACAGTGTTGGAGTACCCACAACTTCTGAAGGCAAGGCATTCCAATGATCAATTGTTCTCACTGTTAGGAAATTTCTCCTTAGTTCTAGGTTGCTTCTCTCCTTGATTAGTTTCCATCCATTGCTTTTTGTCTTGCCTTCAGGCGCTTTGGAGAATAGCTTGACTCCCTCAGCCTTTCAAATATTGGAACACTGCTGTCATGTTACCCTAGTCCTTCTTTTCATTAGACTAAACATACCCAATTCCTTCAACCATTCTTCATATGTTTTAGCCTCCAGCCCCATAATCATCTTTGTTGCTCTTCTCTGCATTCTTTCCAGAGTCTCGATATCTTTCTTATATTGTGGTGACCAAAACTGGATGCAATATGTGGCCAAAATAGGATGATTTTAGCCTGATTGTTTGTGTCTCAAGTGAGAACTCTAGGTTGATCCTACCAGCTACCATTCCCTAACCAATAACATTTGTCAAGTGGCTTTGAGGGACACTATAGGCAGCAGCACCCAAATAAATACATATACTGTACTTGACTACATATACTGTGACTTGCCTAATAATTTCCTTTATTCAGATCTTTATCCAGGAACAGAGACAGTGGGTAAACCCATAATGTTTTCTCCATCCATTTATGAAGTACAGATATGACAGGTAAATATATATCAAACTTTGAAATAAGTTAAGAACTGATTCCATGAAATAAAAGAGAGAAAAGTTTCAAAGGTGGGTTTCTTTTTCTCTCTCTTCTTTTTGGCAGTATAAATGTGGGGCTAGGGAAATAATTTTTGCAGCCTTATTTGAATGACTGCTCTGTCTATATACCTAATTCCTTTTTACTGCTAGAAGCACATTTGACAAGGCATTAGTCAAGGAGGCTTTGACAAATATTGAGTTATGCTGTAGGTTAGACAAAGGTCCCCTGCACTGAATTGCTATGAATCACCTTTTTAAGTAAGCAAATACAAAGTGTATCTGTTTCTTTCTCCAAATAATAATATTCCTTTGAAAGTTTTTTCCCCCAGTTCCTTACTGCCTGAGTCCAACTGGACTCTAAGCAGTTGATAACATGTATAATAAAATATAACAGCAATAATAATTCATATGAACAATGTATAAATAATAAAACTAGTATGGACAAACAATAGAAGAGCATTGGAGCTGAACTAATTCTGAGATGGTAAATCTGTATTTGAGGATATATGAGCCCATGTATCAAATTAGACACAGGGAAGTAGAAATGTTCTCCATGAATGAAGAAGCTGTTTTTTTGTTTATAGATGGAGAGAGAGAGAGAGAGAGAGAGAGAGAGAGAGAGAGAGAGAGAGAGAGAGAGAGAGAGAGAGAGAGAGAGAGAGAGAAGAATTTTGGGAGTTGAAGTCCACATGAAACACTGCTCTATGTGATCAAAGCTGCTACTTCACTTACAAATAGGAAAAAAAATCAGATTAAAATCTGAACATGTAATTTTTTGATCCACAGCTCACTCTTCTAAAATAAAACCATTTTATTACTCAAAATGGATGTTTACTGGAGCAACTCAGGACAATAACTTGAGACCCTGAGGTTTTTTTTTTCCTTTTAGGGGATTTATTGTGTTCTTAGTTATATTGATATGAGCCACCCCAGTTCTCTAAGATGGGCAACCATACAAATCTTTTAAATAAATAAATGGATCGCTTATCCCTCAATTAAATGTAGATAATCTTTTGGGAGGAGCCAGGGACTCTTTTGGGCTTGGAAAACAGTTGGTGCAACCACTGACCAAACTGGCCATTATGGCAGGTGGTCACAAAACAAGATGAGCTACAGTATTTGGAGGGGCCCTCGACAAAATGCATTGAAAGCATGCATTGGAATCTCCATCACTGAGGCACGATGTCTATTCAAGAGTTTGGTGAGCTTGTTTCAGTGACCTTTCCAAGTGATCTGAGAAGATGTACAAATTTATGATGATGCTTCCACTTTAACACCAAAGCAGTTATATAGGAGTTGAAAGTAGTTGTGATGTCTCCCTTGGACAACTCTTCTGACTCTTCCTCAGAGGCCAGCTGGAGGGAGGATGAGCTCATTCCTGGCATTGCAATGCTCTCTACATGGGGCTCCCCTTGAGGTGCACCCAGAGGCTCCAGCTAGTTCAGAATGCAGCTGCGCGGGGGATTTTGGGGGCCTCTAGATGCTCCCATGTAACACTTCTCCTGCGCAAGCTGCACTGGCTGCCGGTGGCCTTCCGGGTGCGCTTCAAGGTGTTAGTAACAACTTTTAAAGCGCTCCATGGCAATGGACCTAGGTATTTGCAAGACCGCCTCCTACCAAACACCTCCCTTCGACCAGTCCGCTCCCACAGAGAGGGCCTCGAATCCCACGGCAGCCGGTCTGTTACGGCCGACCGCTGGGGGTCCCCGAGAGCCTTCTCTGTGGCAGCTCCTGCCCTCTGGAATGACCTACCCCCCGACCTACGTACAGTTGCGGACCTGCGCCTTTTTCGCCGAGCCCTGAAGGCCCATCTATTCCGTGCGGCCAGCCTGGCGTAGTTTGGATTGTGTTTCAGTGGGGGGTTTTGTATGGATGTGTTTTTAGAACAGGCCTATTATTCAATTCGATTTTAAAACAGAAATTATTTATTTATTCGTGGTTTTTAGTATCGCCTGTTCACCGCCCTGAGTCCCGCAAGGGAGATAGGGCGGTATATAAATTTAATAAATAAATAAATAAATAAATAAATAAATAAATAAATAAATAAATAAATAAACAAATAAATAAATGTCAGAGACTGGGTTAATTAATGACTCAGAACAGCCAGCCAAAAGAGATTTACCGGAGGCTTCAGCTGAAGACAGTTTGTACCTGCAAATGGTCAGTGAAGAGGAGGAGGAGGAGGAAGAGGAGGAGGAGGACGACGAGCTGCCTTCCATAGTAGATCTGAGAGCACTCATGGCAGAGAAAAGATAGGAACAGCGGAGATCTGCCAGATTACTTGGGAGAAGACCCTGTCCATCTTTTTTTTTTTTTTTGCAAGCTGCAGTTTATTAAAATTTGTGTATTTGTAAATATATAGTTACTTGTGTTTTTATGTAAGGCATTTAGAAACTTAATTTTCATAGCTGCGCTTTAATAACTTATTTATATATTTATAAATATATAGTTATTAATATGTGGCTTAGCTGGTTAGCTATTTTTTTTTAAATATATTTTATTAATTTTTTAACACAATCACCCTAATATTCAGTAAACAGTGTGTTGTCTGGGTTTACATTTAAGAAACATTCACTAACAGTTGATTTTTATAATCTATACTCCACATAATAACTTTACTTGATTTCCTCTTTTTCCCATAATGTTCTCTTTTACCAACCTTAAGTTGATACAATTCTTGTTGTTTTAATGAATGATGATTGAGTATAAAAGTTTTCTAATATTTCTACAGATAATAATCACATCAATATAATGTTCCTTTTCTATCTAGTCCAGTGGTGGCGAACCTATGGCACGGGTGCCAGAGGTGGCACTCAGAGCCCTCTCTGTGGGCACGCGCGTCGTCGCCCCAGTCCTAGGCCTTCAGCTGGGTTTTATAAAAACTTTTCGCTTTAGGCCTCCACCGCTGTGTGCAAAAAAAAAGTTTCAATCAATCAGTCAATTTCAACTTCTCCCGGGAAAAAAAAGATCTTGCAAAGTTGGAATTGATTGATTGAACTTTTTAGTTCCACCCAGTCTGCCGTTACCACCGCAGCCACGCTCACCCAATGGGCCACACCCAGCCAATGGGCCATACCCACCTGGTACTTGACGATGCATAAGTGGATTTTGGGTTGCAGTTTGGGCACTTGGTCTCTAAAAGGTTCGCCATCACTGATCTAGTCATTCTGCTTGTCTCATCATGGATCCTGTTTACAGTTCTTGTTTACATTTGTTTTTTCCACAATGTTCTTGATGGGCTGCACTGCAAAGCTATTTATCACTGCAGGCAGAGGGAGGCTTTTCAGGGAACCACATGTTTGGTCTATGGCTGTGTGTTCCTTGTGCTTCCAGCTTGACTTTGTGTCTTGGAGTTTCTGAACTTCTCTTGCCAAGTGAGCTTTTGTGAGTGTATTTCAGTTCGGCCTGGTGGAGTTAAGTTTGGTTGGTGAACTTATTTGTTGGAGTAACTTTCCATTTGTTTTATGTACTATCGGCCATTGCTTTGTGGATTAACCTGAGCCTGGATTTATTTGGGACAATTTTGAGGCTGGGTGACGGGAATTACTGGGGAACAGTAATAAATTCTCCAAAACCACACTTTGTGTGTGTGTGTGAGAGTGAGTGGGGCAGCACAGTAGTTGGCTTTGACTTAGAATATTAGAGACACTCAGAAATAAGGTTGTTTGCATAAAACTCACGTGCAATAGCACTATAATCCCATGTAGATTTAATGTTAACAATCTTTTCATCTCTGTCTTTTATCTATCTGTCCATCTATCCATCATCTATCATTTATCATCTATCTATATCTATTAATCTATTTATCCATCTATTTATCCATCCATCCAGTCATCCATCCATCCCTCCCATCCAGACATTCATCCATTCAGTTTGTCAGATTTCTATCCCACCTTTTATCTCCAAAGTGTTATATAGGGACTTCCCTTTATTTGTATCCACACAACAGCAAGCCTGAGAGGTAGCCTGGACTGTGAGAGTCTGCATGACTAAGGGAGAACTTGAATCTAGTTCAACAAATAGAAAGCTGGGATTGTCCAGAAAATCTGATGAAGTTATGACAGAACTTTTCAATCCTAGGAAAATGTTCAGTTGTCTTTCAGGGCCAAAGCATATTACATCTGTTCAAAATTGTTACTGATCCAATAGTTCCCTTGTAATTCAAGCTATATTTTTGACTTTGACTTTCCATTCAATCACCAAGGCTGATGACTCCTGAGAAATATATTCTTGATTCAGTGTACCTGAAAAGTAGATTGTAGTTTTTCTTCCTCCTCTAGAAGGAAAATAGAAAGTACTGCAACCACTCTAGTTTGGCTTGATGATGCTATTGCAGTGCTCATGTAATTCTGTGATATAATCGCACAATTCAGTTGGATTATTGATATGATCAGCAAAAGGAAAACATTTATTTTTTATTTTTTAAAAAAAAAATGCACCAAAGCATACTGAAAAGCACAATCAGGAAAATCAGAAAGATGAGGAATTATGGTTGGTCACAGAGTCAGCCAGATGTTTAGACTGGATTTGACATTTATGTCTATATATCAAGTCCTTCCCAAGGACCTGGGATAGGCAAATGCTGTTTGATGGTGTTAAAGGTATAATTATAAGGTGTATCAAGTAAAGCTGTCTTTGTAATAGATTCTCCTTGTAAAGGAGGTAGGATATCCTGGTAGATATTTTTGAAGTTTGATAGCCATGACCTGACTTATTCAGTATTGTTGACAGAGGAATCAGTGCAATGACAAACAGTAGTGGTGATAGTGAGTCTCCTTGAAAGATTCCTCTCTTGATACTAATCTCTTCCAGTCTGCCACCACTGACCAGCAACTATGTCTTCCATTGTGCCATTATTATTTTTTTGCACAAAGATTCTGATGTTTCTTACTGGCTCCTCCTCTTAGGCTCTTGATTATCCAGTCATGTGGTAGAGAGTCAAATGCCTTCTTTTAATCTATCCAAGTTACATTCAAGTTGGTCTTCCTTCTCTCACAATTTTCCAAAATCATCTTAACAATTAGGACCTCAGTTTTTGTTTCTCTGCTGTTTGCTTTTTGCTCAGACAGAAAGATTATTCCAAACTCTTCTTTACACAGAGTATTTTCCAGAGTATTTAGGTTTTTGCAAGGAGCCGAAAGCGTCTGTATTCACAAAACCTCCCAAAAAAACAACCCCCCCATAATTTGGCAAACTATAACCAATAATTTTAACAGATGTTGACTGATTTCTCCCACATTTAAAATCTATTCCAATGCTTCTTTTTAGCTTCCATTATTTTTAATTGAGATAATTATACAATTATACCCAATCAATGACAGATTTCAGTATATGACGTATCAGTAGATTTGTTCATAGTTTAAGAAGTCTCCTCAACTAATTAGTCCTTGGAGAATGTCTATACGGTTCTTGTAAAAGATGCTTCAGAAATCTCTGGAATTTGCATGGTATTAAATTGATTGAAGCAAAATTTGGTGCCATCTGTTCTACTGGCCCATCTTGTTGGTGCTGAAACCACAGCACCCAATCCTCAATTTAATCCAGCTTTTGGCGTAACAGGTAACTAACTAAGTTAGTTAGTTAACACTGAGGGTGTTAACTAGTTAGGGTAATGAAATGTTTGCAAAAAGGACCAAGAGAGCACCAAGGACCCCTCATTTCAACGCTGAGCTACAAATATTCTCCTTCATTGGTACTAAGGTATTTAAACTAACTTAAACATAGTTAAACAAACTTTACTTCCTTCCTTTCAAATACACTGAGAAGGCCTGTATCAAAGAAGGGGATCTAATTTATATGACATATAATATTACAGATTTGGAAATGGTTCATCAAAGTTATTAACTTCTACTGTTAGAGAGGAAAAGATTTCATTCCAAATATTGTATGGTTGACAGACATCAGTCTCTTTTTTTTCAGAAAGAAGGCACATAATATGCATTTTACAAAATAATATCCTTCCATTAAAAAGGAAAGCAGTTTGGTGCTGTGGTTAAAGACAGCAGCCTAGAAACTGGGAGACCATTATTATTATTATTATTATTATTATTATTATTATTATTATTATTATTATTATTATTATTATTATTATTATTATTATTATTATTATTATTATTATTATTATTATATTTAAATTTATATCCTGCCCTTCTCCTCGCGGACTCAGGGCGGCTGACAATCAATTAAAATACATAAATGACAATTACAGATTTAAAATTAATTAAAAAGAAATATTTTAAACATAGTCCAATTAAAATATAATTAAAACCCCTCTAAAAATTACCCTAGGCCAGTCCTGCAAGCTGGAATAACCAAGTCTTAAGGGCGTGGGGGAAGGAAGGGAGATCAGGGATGACCCTGATCTCTGGGGGCAGTTCATTCCAGAGGGTGGGAGCTCCCACAGAGAAGGCCCTCCCCCTTGGGGTCGCCAGCCGGCACTGTCTGGCCGACGGCACCCTGAGGAGACCCACTCTGTGCGAGCGTACAGGTCGATGGGAGGTAATCTGCGGCAGGAGGCGGTCTCGAAGGTATCCGGGTCCGATGCCATGGAGCGCTTTAAAGATGATAGTCAACACCTTGAAGCGCACCCGGAAGGCCACAGGCAGCCAATGCAGCTCGCGCAGCAGCGGTGTCACATGGGAGCGTCGAGTCCCTCCCAACACCGCCCGCGCGGCCG
>NW_015390273.1:0-2100 GCF_001527695.2 Protobothrops mucrosquamatus | reverse complement strand
TCCTTATTGCTTCAAATAGGGTAGGAATACAGAAAAGTAGGCTATACAGATGGTTGGATTGAGAAGATTATATATCTGCTTGATTTATAGTAAAAGAATTTCATCAATTTACTATTAGTTCTTTATAAAAAGCATGATAGGTTCTCTTTAAAATTTTAAAAACTTTGGAAGGATGAACAGAATTAGTCTCATTGGACTACTTTGTGGTACAGAATTTCTTTTCAGCAAACTATCTAGAATGAAATAACTGTAAGACTAATTCCAAAAATATACTCTGCTAAGGTTGCACTTCAAAAACTTAAAGCTCTTCTAAAGTGAGTAAAGGAGGTGTACCCAGTTTGATCCTTGTTATCACTTTGGTGATGTCAGGTACAAAGAATCACACCTTAAATTCAAGCTAAATTGATTTATTGTTCATGCCTATACACTAGAATGTAGTCAACTAACCATCAGTACTAAATTGGCACTAGATGAATTAGTGGATTTGGATCACCTGTGACAATGTAACAACTCCAGGCTGATTCCTCTTTTGACCACTCTCAACCTTTCCTTCTTCTACAGGTGGCAATATTTTGGTTAAATGTTTTGGAAACACCTGGGAAATCATACAATTGTTCATAGTGAATTCTGAGATGGTTTACTGACTGTAGCTTCACATGCATATAAATTGATCCAGCACAATAACTTGATTCAGTTTTATTAATTTATTATTGCAATGCAAGAGATAATTAAAGCACATATTTAAAGTACATCTTTTGTTAGATCAATGCTATTTAAGGAAAATGGCCTTGACTGAAAAATTAACATAAAACAGTTTTGACAAACTAATGAGGGACAAATTCAGATCAATTTGGTCATTGTGCGTTAGCTATAATAGTATAGAGTTTGAGGCAACAAAGTTCAAGAGAGCTAAATATTTTAAGAATGTACACACTAGTTGTTGTTGGCATGTCTCCAGTTCAGTAAAGATCTGAGAAAAAGGTGTGAATCATATCATATTAAATCAAATCAAATCTTTATTGCTGTC
Source organism: Protobothrops mucrosquamatus (assembly GCF_001527695.2). Lineage (NCBI taxonomy): Eukaryota > Metazoa > Chordata > Lepidosauria > Squamata > Viperidae > Protobothrops > Protobothrops mucrosquamatus. The sequence goes on along the minus strand of NW_015390273.1, from coordinate 1,073 downwards.
ATAGACCAGCATAAAAATAGTACAGATAGTCTCCATTTAGCCACTGCCTCAGATACCGATTGTTTGCAATTATAGTGGTGATGAAAAAGTAACTTTGTGACATGCCTGCATTTATCACAACAAAAGTCTTCAGTATGAAACTGATTAAGGTCTGGTCAGTTTCAGGTAGCAGCTGTTAGCATGCTCCAGAATTCTTAAATAACTTATTCTTAAATAACTTATTCAGAATTCTTAAATAACTAATTAGGGTCACAGAGCTGAACTTATTAATTTGTAATTAGAGATTTTGGGGAACAGGGTGTGCCTGGAGAAAAACAATTTATGAACAGAGTTCTTATTAAAACAATCTCTGCCCTATGAGAGAAGGGGAAAAAAAGATCAGACATAGGACATTGAATATCTAAATGTTACTGCAGTGACCAGTGCTTTTCACAGGATGCACCATGGACAGCAGAAGAGAAATGCAGGTCAAAATAAGCAAGAAAGTGGAGAGAGAATATTAGCTGCTTTGAATGAATTCAAGTAGCTGGGGTCAGACAGATAACATCTAAAGATGCTAAAGGAATTGATGGATGAGATCTCAGAACCACTATCTTTAATCTTTGAGAGCTCCTGAGTGTCAGAATATTGAACAAGAGCTGACAAGAGCTGATTTTCTTCCCATCTTTAAAAAAAGGAGAAAAAGTGGACCCAGCGTGACATAGATACTTGAGAAAATTCTAGAAAACATCAAGCATCTAAGTCCACAAGCACTTAGGAAGAAACAAGGTGATTACTAGAAGCAAACATGAATTTGTTAAAAATAGATCGTGCCAGAAGAATCTTTTTGCTTTTTTGACAAAGTAACTAGACCAAAATATATATATATATAAAAAAAATCTGTGGACGTAGTGTGGCTACATTTCTGTAAGGCATTTGATAAAGTTGACTATAGTCTCTTTCTTGATACAATAGAACAATGTGGTCTGGATAGCCCTAATGTTAACTGGATCTTAACTTGGTTGTATAATGGTGCCCCATACATAGTCTACACTAATGTATGTGCAAAGGTAGTCCTTGACTTACAGCCATTC
>NW_015390272.1:27525-41810 GCF_001527695.2 Protobothrops mucrosquamatus | reverse complement strand
TTTCTTCACTTCTGCTGAAGCCAAGACTTCTTCTCCAACATATAAAGGAGATGGAAAATTAATTTCCTGAGAAAGGAAGATACACCCAGGCCCAGGCATTTTTGTACCTAGGACAGCTGAAATAAGTCCATTGATCAAAACACCATGTACAACTGTTCTCCCAAATCTTGATTTCTTTGCATATTCTTCATCCAAGTGTAATGGGTTTGTATCCCCTGTTAATTCAGAAAAGGTAACAATATCCTTTGAGGTGAACGTCTTAATTATTTCAGCTTTGTCTCCAACATTTATGTGTAAAAGCTGAACACGGTGTTGAGTGAAGAATGGCATGGACACGCTTGGCTTTGTGGAAAATATTCTCCCGAGTCTCACACAAAAAAATCTGTATTTGGGCAATGTCATCAGCATTTTGGTGTTATACAAACCAAAATCAACCGAATAATTAAGCTAGCACCATTTCTCTGCTATTCCCAGCTAACGCAAGAAGAAATGGAGAAGTCTAGAGAGAAAGGAAAAACAAAATTTCAAACAGAAGCACAAAAACAATTCCGTTTGCATAAAAGAACATCCAGGCAAGTTTAAGCAAATAAATGGCAGTTGATTAATTTCCTTGGAGACCAAATTTAATAATTGCAAGCCTAGGACAGGATGGTTAAGTGGCTGAACTCAAACGTTTCAAGTAGAATGAGATGAAAGGAAATGGTGTCGTAAGTAATGGTGGATTTCAAGAAATATAAGTTGCTAATAGCAACAGGCTATTTGTACTCAGAGCAGAAAAAGCTGGGATGAAATTATTCTCCAAAAATAAGAAAAAAGAAAAATAGTAATAAAATAAAGCAATCAACAGTGAAGCAGCAGACAGTAAACTAAACACACTCTTAGAAAAATATATTTATCCTGTTTCTCTGGCCAGGTTAAAAAAACTATTGAAAAAATATAAAGCAATAAAACACAGAACACCAAACATACACCCACACACAGTGAAAGTCAACTATAATACTTTAAGGAAAACACAGGACACGCCTGGAAAGAAATGCATGTGAATATAGTCTATGGGTTGCCCATCTTCAATATAAGATCTAAAAGTGCCAGAGCTACAATCTGTTTTATTGAACAAATAAGGCTTTCAACTGATTATTTCTCAATTCTTACCTGTATCACCCTGAAGGCACACTTTCTGTTCTGGTAAGAACCAAGCAGTGACAGAGCACTCCACAGTTTTGCTAGGCCACTGTATAAATAACAACATTGGATATATTAATGAAATGACTAATCAGTAGGCAAGTAAAGTAAGCCATAAATATTTCATGGTAAATAGAATCAAGGTTCAATGAGCTAGGAGCCATATCTGTCCAGAAATTAGATCAAAATAAACTTGAGGCTGAAATTTCCCAATATTTATGCTAAGATAACAACTGATGCTTTCCTGATAAAACAATTGCATTTAATGTAATTAATGTAGTGAGTATGGGGTCTGTTCCGTTTATATACAGCAGCTTGCTCTGCCAGTATTAGTAAGGGTATGGCTTTCTCCTTGGTCATTTCTTAATTAGGATATTGTTTTCTGCTTTATTTTTTGACTGGTGTTAATCCCTGCTTATCTGGGTGTAGGCTGCTGGAGAGGACGAGCAGAGTTCATCCATGAACTCCAACTAGCAGTCAGAAGACACATTGAAAGCTACTTAATCTCATAACTATGGACAGATCCAACCATAGTTTCAATTGGGAAATAGTAAGCAATCTAGATCAAGCCAAATCCAAAAATGCTAGAGAATTTCTGGAAACTAAGCATTCAGACCAATCAGCCATCAATGGACACATAGAGATAAACCACATTTACAAACTGTTCAAGAGACAATAAAAAACTAAGAAGGCAATAGATTAGAACACATCCTCTACCAACACTTGGCAGGACAAGCTAGTGAATATAAACAGGGAGCAAACACACACACTCACTATCCCTGATGACGTCAGCTAACTGGGTAATGAACATCTGCAAGCAAAGAAGCAAGCTCAGAGAACTCCACAAACCAGTGTTTCTCAATCTTAGCAACCTCACGATATGTGCACTTCAACTTCCAGAATTTCCCAGCTTGAGCAGGGGAGAAGTCTACACATCTTAAAACTGCCAAGTTTGAAAAACAATGGTACAAGATTTATGATACCTTGCTTGAATGTAAAAAAGAATTTTCTTCATTTTTACTATTATGTTAGAGAACATTCCTTTATCTAAGCACACGTGCCAAGAAAATTTATTCAAAATGTCTTACGCATTAGATACTCTAAGTATGGCAGTCAATGTTTTTTCCTCATATGTCAAAACATCAACAGGCAACGCAGAACCAACCTAAAAGGAAACACACCACTGTTATTAGGATGCACTTTAAAGTCTCAAAGTCATTAAGAAAGTTCTTATAAGAAGTTCAGTTCTATTCCACCACTACAATTAGTTTAATTTGATGTAATTACAAACCTAGTATTTAAGGTAAACTCAATGAGTTTTTTCAATATATTTCATTACAAGTCCAAACTTATAGGACAATGATGGCGAACCTTTTAGAGACCGAGTGCCCAAAAACCGCCCCCCACCCCCATCCCTGCTCTGCCCTGCCCACTGGGCCACTCACCACCTCCACAGCCCGCCACAGATCACCCAGGCAGCCCAGCAGCGCCATGGTGGCCACGCCCTCCGCCCATGCCCCGCAACATCATCTACATGTGATAGGGCGCAAGGGCAGAGTCTTGTCCCCGCTGCCTGGCTACCATGTCCTTGGTTGCGCTGCTTCGCATGGGTTGCGCCCACGGGTGTCTCTCCTCCAGGGGGGCTGCTGGTGAGAGGGCTGTGGGAGGAGGCGGGGAGACGGTGCGTGTGCCCACAGAGAGGGTTCCGAGTGCCGCCTCTGGCACCCGTGCCATAGGTTCGCCACCACTATTATAGGATGTAATGGAGAATAATGCACAAAATGAGATGATCTTGAATATTTGTTTTCATCATTTTCATTCTTTTTTAATCTACTTTTCTTGTACACATTTTAATCACCAAGGCCCCTTATATCTGGGAGAAACAACTGGTACTTGTAATTGGAGGCATCGCCTGATCCTGCCTCATTTAAAACATAGATGATTCTTTTGCTGCCAAAAACCATAAATGAAGTTTGGGGAAGGGTTATTTATCTCTTTGGCTACAAATGACAGCAAGGGACATGGCAACCATGCAATTGAATTTCTGCCCCTCTTTAAATCTTTGGTGACTTGAGTGGTTAAAACAGATGCATGGCCAATCAATGTTTGACATCTCTTATTATTTTTCCCATATAACAAAACATTGCTGTCATTTGATACTAGATTTTAGTAATGAAGTTATTATGAAGCAGGAAATAGTGCCAGAGTATAAAGAAGAAACTAAGTGACCACTCTGTTTTAAAGGATATGAACTAACACCAGACAAAGGCCGATATGCAAAGAAGCAGCTTATTAACAACCTGAATCCTAACTCAGTGTTGCATACAACTACAGTTAGTAAAAGTTTTCCTAATACAGAGATTTCGATCAAACCACTTTTTACAGCCTTCCATTCCAATCCCCCCTTCTGAATATACTGTAAATAAATTAGAAGTTGCAAAGGAGTCAAAATTATCTCAAAATAATTCAAACAAAAATTACATACCTCACCATGGAGCCGTTTCAAAGCAGAGATGATAAGTTGCTTGAAATCAACAGCATTTAAACTTATGCCAGCTTCTTCAAATTCCCTACAATTCATTTTTGTAATAAGGTTTATTAGTAAGTATAAGCCATAAAAAAGTTAAATGTTATACAGAACTGAGAAGAAGTGGAATGGGAATATTTAAAAAAAGGGATTTGAACTTACAAATGGATCTTCAAATAATGATATTGAGAAACATTCTTCAGTACTATTCTTTCATAGGCAGCAGGCTTGATGCCCTTATTTTCATCATCCAATTCAGTCATCTTATGATGGCCATTTCTAAAAGACAGAACAGTCCATTCTGATATATTGCCAAGTTCTAAGCTCAAAATCACAAACTCTAATTATGACCAATTGTCACCTGTGCTTTAAAAAATATATGCACTGGCAAGGAGGGAAAATGTTTTGTTTTCATTCTATTGGTTTACAAGGCAATTTTAAGCCAGGTTGTATAAGTTTGTTAGTAGTTATTCCCATGGTGGCCATAGGTGAGTCCAAAGAAGCAAGCTTAGAGAATCAGAGGAAGAGGGATAGTGTCCACAGCTTAACTGGTGTTTCAGATTCAATCACTAGCATCTCTTCAATTAAAGTTATCTGGTGACACAATCGGTCTGATCCAGAACAAGAAGCATCTTTAAGCTATCAAGATTAACAGAAACTCACTTTTGCTTTACTTTATCCTAAAATAATTTAAACGCCCATGCAAAAAGATCAGATGAAAATGCAAGCTTGTAATTTCTGTGGACCAATCTATAGAAAGACAAATTGAAAGCAATTTGATTTCAGCAAAGCCAGGCTGAAGACACTTGGCTCCCCTCAGAAAGTTTCCAGCCGGAATCTTGCTCTGCTAAAAAACCTTTTTATTCAAACTACTCTGTTTTATCCCATCAGTGATAGGACAAAAACAATACTTTTTTCATTGCATCCAGACAATACATACAGTACACAATTTAAGCACACAAATGTTACCTACAAAGGTTGGGTACCAATAATGTTTAAGTGTTACCAATAAAGACGAATATTTGTAGCTCGGGTTGAAATGAGGGGTCCTTGGTGCTTGCTGTCTGAGGTTGGTTGTTGTTGTTTTTTTGCAGACGTTTCATTATCCAAACTAGGTAACATCATCAGTGCAAAGCAGAATATGCTTCCAGCATCCATCTCTTAACGTGATGCCCTTCAGCGCATCATCACAGGCCAGTGGCATTGATGCATTGATAAGACATCGGGAAATGGAACTTAGGGACGTTAATGGAACCTTGTGGATTTTGTCTTGATCAGCATTAAGATTTCTGCATCTTACCTCCTTTAATCAAATGCGCCCCTTTAATCAAATGCGCCTAAATGCGTGTCATTGAACTGGGCCAAAACTGATGGGTTCAGATCAGGCTAAGTGACGAAAGTTGTGGGTGGATTGCACCTCTTTCTCCTAGTTGTAAAATGCGCCTGGAGGATACCCAATCCCTCCCCTTCTGTCAAAGATCACCGCTACTTACACCGAGATCCTACAACGAGCACGGATCACTCATTCTCACGGGTTCCAACATGTGACCGAACGGAAGTATCGAGAAGAAGGGCTTCCAAACGCATCAGCCAATCGCAAGCGGACATTTCTCTTTCTGTCCAATGGGAGTGCACAGGTGGCTCAGTCAGCTCCCGTGCGGTGAGTTGTGCATCTCCATAGGTCAGGCTCTGAGTCGAGCCTGCAGTAGGCGGGGTAGTTGGAAACCAATAGGATGAAACTCCGTGACCGCAAGGCGTGGTCTTCGTTTCCCCGCGCTCAGACGTTTTTCTCTTCTTATTGCGCGTGGAAGTTTAATCTTTTCGTAGCTGCGCGGAAGGAGACAGCGACGGACTTGTTTATGGCCGGTTGTTCTGCTTCCGGCCTTTGCTCCGGGACTAGTAGCATCTGAATCCTGTGACTTCATACCAGTGTTTTCTTCGGGAATAAATCTCCCCAAATCTCAAAGGATTTGTGAGTCCCAGTGAAAATGTATACTACATGCCACAACTCTGGGTCTTCGCTGAAATCTTACTACAGTAATTGGATTCACGCTTTGTACCAAATGATTAACAAGCGAGTCACCTTTTCGTCCTGTGTGGTTGTGTGGAACTAAGCTTCTTTGGTTAGTTTGTGGTTTACTGTGTCATTGGAACCTAATGGATTGCAGTGGTGTTGGGTTGCATAAACTGAGTTTTGACAGTGTGTTAATTTAGACACTCTCAAGAATCTGCAAAATATAAATTATTTTCCAGATATTTAAGACAATTGCAAAAAAATAGTCATTTTTGTATAAAAAGGATTTTCATGAAATGTGTTAATATCTAGTGAGTTCAATACTGTTGTCACATGAGGCAGTAAATCTACAAAGGCATCAGGTTTAATTTTTAAATGGTAAACTTTGTTAAATGTACAAAAAAAAGTTATTTGGGGCTTTTTAAAAAAGGGAATGGGTCCTGAAAGCAAAAAGTTTTAAGAAACACAGATTTAGTCTTTTGCAACTGTTCCTTCCTGTGCACCCTTCTACCCCTGTCAGAGTACTTTATTTGCTTGCAAGGGGTAATTCTTATGTTTACAATGTTGTTAGGCAAATAAAGACAATGGACCATCCTGTTAATGAACAGGTTTCCTTAATATCCAATCATTTTTCCCCCTCCCCAATTATCTTGTTCTAATTTCAAATTGGTTTTCCCAGGGTGCACAGCCAGTGAAGAAGCAGCAGCTCTGGTATCAATGAATCTCAATCTCACAAGAGTTGTCCTCTTCACAGGCAGAAGCACTCGGTGAAATCTTGGTGCAAACTCAAAATGGTTCAGTTGCGATGAGTATGAAGCTTGCAAAGCAAGGGTCAGTTTTGAAACTTCAAATATAAAACGGTTTGTAAAATAGTTCAAATGTTCTGAAGGGAGGACAGGGCTCAGCTCATATCAATTATATGTGGAGGCCTTTACATTCTCCCCCTATCATTCATCTTCACCATTGATCCTGACCTCCAACTATGTAACTAGGCAAGAGGCAGGCATGGTTAGAGCACATCATGCCAAAGCTGAGTAAATGGAAGAAGCAACAGAAAAAGGCTGGAGACATTGGATGGGGCAAAGTGCCTCAATTTGGAGTTGGGGCAAGAAAACAACAGCACAAACCCAGATGCCATCAACAATTTCCTGAGGGCTGAAGCTGTTCAGCAGAGACAGGAGGCACCTGACCACTTACAACTTAACAAAGCACAAAACTTCCCACATTTTTCGAGCTTGTAACTAATACCTTCACACACTTTCCTATAGTTCTTTCCTAAACACCACACAAATGTTCTCCATGACATTAGTTTCCTTCAGTTTAACAGCAACATGCTTTACTTCTTTTTCCTTATTAAGATTCTTAAGAATCTTAAGGAGAACAGACATTTTCACCAGTCCCAGCAAACATAGCCCAATGGTAGCATTTCCCTCCACACAGCTGGGAAATTGGACAAATAACCCTGGCCAGCTAAAGATGGGAGCTTCTCACTTATATTCATCCAGGTTTTTTAGGATGTCAGAGAAGAAGGGCTGTTCAATATGAAAGTAATACACATGCACTTCAAACCATGAAAAGTAAATGGCAAACAACAAACAGCCTCCATAAAATAGGAGGGGAACAAGGCTTTGAAGTAGCTGTATCAGGGCAAAGATCCCCATGGTTATTTTCAGAAAGTCCATAAATGCACATACAGACTCTAGTGGGCTGAGTAAAACATGCAGAGGATCATTATTAATATTAAACCATTGATTACTGTTAAATTTTTCTTGCCTTCAAAATTGTTTTTTGTCCTGATATGCGATTCAATCTCTCTTCCAGTTTTGTTTAGCCTGCCTCTCCAAAGGCAGAGGAATCACTTCAGATGCATGTCCTATTCCTTCTTCCTGAAAACTCTTATATATGGGGAACTGCATTGTTGTGATTAGGCAATGAATGATTTTAAGCAGCCCACCCCACTAAGTCTAGGAGAAACATTGAATTGTGAATCATTCATTAGTATATCTCTGTTAAAAGTCAAAGATGAAATTTCTACAAACCCGAAGTACTCTACCTTGCAGAGATTCATTCACTGAATCTCTTCCTTCCCATCCAGTCTCTGACATCTAGTCAGCACTTTCACCATATCACCAGTTTGGCTTGTGAATATGAATAATAACTGGATATCACATGCACACTGAGGATACCAGATTGTAGGAGAATGGGTGATGGCCCCCAGCAATTCCATGCAGATGTCATGGCTCTGTAGGATCCCGGTTCGGAGGAGGAGTTGGAACCAGGACCACCCGATGGGGATGGTATATCTCCCCTAGAACATCTGGGGAGTCCAGAAGCTGAGGATGATTTTGTCCCAGGCCCCTCCAACATTGTAGAAAATGGTCAATCAGACGGGGACTGCCTGTCTTCACAAACACGGGAGGATCGGCTGCAGACAAGCAGTGGAGATGAGAGACAACAGATCCCCTCTGATGAGGAACAGCTGCCTTCTCCACCCCATTTCACTCCCCTGACTTTTGGAATCCTTGACTTCTGGGCTCCGACTCACGTTTCAGCCTCAGGATTTGTATAGCTTGCTTTATGGACTCTGACTTTGGCTTGTGTCTTACAGATCTTGTTTTTGCAACCTTGCACCAAGTTTGTGGACTTCGTCTTTCTTCCTGTTTGGGAACTTGTTTCTGGCAACTATTGGATTCAGCTGGTTACATTGACTGGATGGCTGGTTGTTGGGGAAAAGTGTGGTGAAGGTTTACCAACATCCCTGGAGGGCTGTCTGTCATGATTTAGCAGTGCAATAAAATACTTTATTGGTGCCTGCATATGCCTACTAGACTTGGATCAGGACAGTAGATCTTTAAAAAAGAAGGGACAACTGGAGAGATCCCTAGAGCATGCACAGAATAGCTTTCTCTGGACAGATCTCTCTTCCACCATCACTATTGTTGGAAGCACCCACCCACCCTCCTAGAGAAAGAATGATTTTGGAGAGTATTATAAAAGGCAAATTCCTCCAAAGTAATGGGAGAAAAATCTTAGACAGAAACCAGCCCTAGTCTCCCCCAAGCAGAAACTCAGAAACCAGCTTTTACAAATGCAGATTTGATAATCCAGGAAGGTTGGGGGCAGGAAGTTTGGAGCTGAGATAATTAGAAAAACAAAGACATGGCCATTAGGACACAATAGGATTAACCATCACCATCAGAATACCAGAAGGGACACACTCAGACTCAGGTCAAAGTACATGACACAGGAAATATAAAATCACAGGAACAGCCTCAAACAGGAAGAACTTCAAACACAAAACTCCAAGAAGGCATAAAAACCCACTCCCAGCAACATGTGGTCAGCTGCTCCAGAGCCTCACGTCTTGTGGTTCTGCTCTTAAAAAACTACAACCTTCTTTTTAAAGCAGTCTCCGTTTTGTTTATTCCCGGTTTGGACTGGACCCTGATGAAGATGTTTCATTCAATGCTACTTTAGGAAGGAGGAGAAGCACTGCAAAATAGTGCATTCCCTGAGAGATATTGCAGTAGAAAAGCCATGATCAGTAGCACTGAAAGTCACTGAGAGATCAATGAGGGCTGCACTCCCCCAATACTACATTCTCCATAAGTGCAACCAATGCAATATCCATGTAGCATGCTGGCCAGAAACTGATTGTCAAGGAGCTAAATAACCTGCTTCCTCTAAGGCTCTCTGCAGTTGAAGGGCACCACCCTTTCAGGCAAGCCAGATCAGGAATCAGACACCACCAAGACTATTGGAGCTCTTTAATATTGCTGTGATATGATAACAGAATTGTGAACGCCTGTCAGGAGTTTCCCATTGTCCTCTTTTGTGGGGTGCAGAGTCAAGATAGGATTATTTTGAGTCTCTTGAGTGAAAAGAAGGCAGAATTCCATTTCTCATCTGCTCCTTTGCCCCCTCTACAGGGATTCAGCTTTCTCCAGATTTTCTTAAATATGGAGGATTGCAGATGGGTCTAACATTGTCAAAAGTACTTGGATTGAGAAGGCTTCCTGATCCACATGAGAAATGCACCTTTCTTCCTTTTTTGCATGAGCAACTGCAAGGTACGTACATACAATTCATCAGGAGCTCCATCTGCAAAAACAACATCCATGCATTTTGGCATTGAACCACTGGAGGGCGAATGCTACATACAGGTGGATTCCAGAGGAGGATGCGCACATCTTGCCTCTCTAGGACACTGCACTCTTTCTCTTTAATCCTTCCAGTTTTGCAGGAGATAAAACTGCAGGAAACTTTGGAAGGGAAGAGATCCAGCTGTGATCCTGGGTAAGTGGTGGATGCTTTCTCATTCAAAGGGAGGCAGGAATTTTTCGTGCTGAAGAAGTAAGAGATATATGCCCTCATCCAGGTTCAATCTTCTGAGTCCTGGGAGTGGGAGAGCCCAAATCCCATATTCTCCTGCCTCCCCTTTCTATGTTCTTAACAGGGGGATGGTGGGGGGGGGGACAGACCTCCAGACCAGCTGTTTTGCCTCCAGTTGTGTTGTCCCCTGAAATAAATCCAGATCCCCAGGAAGAAGGAGGGTATTCTGAGGGAGGCAGTCATGCCCCATTTCCTGGGAAAAGCTCCTTGATAGGGGGAGAGGATGAATCTGCATGGCAAATCACAAGCAGGAAACAAAAGGTTTGCAAGGAAGGAATTGCAGAAGTTTGTGCCTGTGTTCTTATTGTGTGCTGGATGACACTAAAATAGGGTTTGGATCCTCTGCAGTTCAATTTGTCTTAGGAGGGTAAGCAAACCAGGAAATAATTTCAATCTATGTTCCTTCAACTCTTGTGTTTCACATGAACTCACCACCTGCAGTTGCTGTTAGGGCTTAAGGCACGTTTTGTGAACCTGTCTGGCTATAGTAATGTAATTTGACTCCTAAAGCAAAGCCTGAAGAAAGGGAAGTGGAACATCCTAAGCAAGACTCAATTGGATTTCATTTTATGTAAATTCATGATTTGTTAATGTGTTTGGGGATTGGTATTTTGTGTGAACCCTGCCTGCAGGTATATGTATTTCTTGGTTTTAAAAAAGCAAAATCTTCTTTGTGGGAGAAAAGAAATAGAAATAAATGTTCTGAAATGCATTTATTCAGTGCATTTCAGCCAAATCTTTGATGAGGGTCAATCCCATAGTTTGCAACACACACACAGAAACTAATTGCTTGGTGTCACTGTAATCCTACACTAGCTCAAAAACATATTTCCTTCCAGGAGTATGATTATTATTGAACGGTTAAATGCACCACTTTCTAATTCTTGGCATTTATTTGGTTTTTGGTCTCAGATATGTAAACTGGAAGCCATTTGTACAGCCTTTCATAGAGACAAAGTTCTCTTCAACAAAGAGGGCTGGATGGCTTGTTCTGGTTAGTCCTATGGCTAGATGAATGCTCCTATGAATGAAAAAGCATTTGGAGATCCTCAAGATTCCTTCGACCTGTTTGGAATTGTGTAATAGGACAGAGAAAGAATGGCAAGCCATCCTTTAGCAAATGAGGGAACTGGAAAAAACTCTTCTGGTGCTCGGTCTGGGAGCTGTGCAGAAACCTTGGAGGAGGAAACCATCATTTCACAAGTTCAGTCCTGGAACTTCAGGAGCATCCAGTATCAGGAGGCTGAAGGTCCCCGAGGACTTTGCAGCCGACTCCATTACTTTTGTAGTCAATGGTTGAGACCAGAAAAGCACACAAAAGCGCAGATGCTGGACCTGGTTGTTCTGGAGCAGTTCCTGGCCCTTCTGCCCCTCCAAATGAAGAACTGGGTACGGGAGTGTGGAGCAGAGACCAGCTCCCAGGCGGTGGCCCTGGTGGAAGGCTTCCTTCTGAGCCAGGCAGAAGAACAGAAGGAGCAGGTTGAGTTGCAGGTGAGATGATTTCATCTTGGGAGCTTAGAAGGGGTTTAAATGTAATAAACGATGTGTTTGAATTCTATACTCCTCATTACCAGTTGGCTGCTTTCAAGTGGTGTTCACGGAACAAGAATCCATTTCATGATGTGTGTTGTCCTTTTATTCTTCTTCTTTTCTCTGGCTTATATTCCAAGTCCTTAACTGTGCTGATCAGAGATCCTGAGGGAAGGAGGCATGAATCCAATTCCTCTCGGGAACTGTTCTTCTTGACTTCTCAGGATGACCCAAATCAAGAAACATCCAGAGGTAATAGAAGACTCTCCCATTCCCCATGGAGATCTCAGATGTCTCATCTTCTCTATGTCTTTTCTATTATAGCACACCTCCTCCTATTGTGTTAATTTTGCATTTTAAAATTCTGTCTCCTTCACAGGGAAAAACAGAGGGAAGTTGACTCTTCCTTATGGTGAAGCTGAAACAGTGGTTGAACCTCCAATTCAAGTAAGAGAAGGACATTTATTTCTCAAATTTGTGTTCTCCCTTTTCTTCACTGGTGTACATTGTGCTGTCTCCTTCCATTTTTTCTTCTTGTTTGGGATGCCTTATTTGCATGTTCCCAAGCAACAAAAATTCAGGTGAGATTCTTACTAGGATTTTTTTAAGACCAATACTTTAAAAAAGTACTCTTTATGCTAATTATACGCCATACATTTCAATAACTATTTTTTTATGAACTCCTTCACGATGCCCATTCTTTTTGTCATTTTGTGTCTGGATTTATGCAAGGACGCTAAAAAATGATGTAATATTCACACTGGCACATTACCATTTTAAAAAGCTTTGTTACAAAGTTTACAAAGACATAAGAAAAACAAGCTCATCGGATTAAAAGATAAGACTATTAAAATTGATTGAAAGTGGCCATATAGAAAAGGCTCAGTACAAAAATTGTTCTAAAAGAGCATATAGTCAAGGCACTTTTGGCTTCCAAAGTAAACTCACCTTTGCAAAGGTTAAGAAATGTTCTCCTTAGGAAATTCTGTTTCCTTTTTTCCTGTTCAGCCAATGGTTCAGACTATTAGCAGCTCCCCTTCCTACATGAAGAGTTTTGTGTCTCTGGATACTGATGGCACACAGATTTCCTTCTGAAACATAGGAAGGATTGGAGTCACTGATAGGTGGGGTTTCCAAGGCACACCTGCCAATTTATTCTCTCTGGATGCTGAGGGTCTTTTGATGGTGGATGGATTAATGCAGGGGTAGTCAACCTTGGCTCTTTTATGACTTGTGGACTTCAACTCCCAGAATTCCTGAGCTGTGCTGATTCAGGAATTCTGGGAGTTGAAGTCCACGAGTCATAAAAGAGCCAAGGTTGACTACCCCTGGATTAATGGATTGATCCAGAAGAAAGAATGTTTTGAGGATGGATGGTAGATGAATCAATCCAGGAAACTTTCACTGAATGGCACCAAAAGTCCTGTGGAATCAATCAAGTTGATAAAAGCTGCCTAAAATATTTTTTTCCCGTCAAAAGCTTTTTGCTCTGTCTATTTTTGTCATCTCAGTCCTGGAATCCTACTAAGCATAGACCTTAGTGCATAACTTTACTCTGGGAATTTCTAAAGAATAGGACAGATCTTGCAGTCCTTCCTGGGCCTATTCTGTACTTTTTTTGTTTTGTTTTCAGGAGGGTCTTGTGCCCTTTGAAGAGGTGGCTATGTATTTCTCTGAGGAGGAGTGGTCTCAGCTGGATCCTCACCAGAAAGCGCTGCATTGGGAAGTCATGCTGGAAAATTATAGGAACGCGGCTTCTCTAGGTAAGGTTTCCTATTCTCCAGTCAGAGTTCAGGAAGACATGTTGTAGTTAGATGTCATTAGCTGTTTCTTATTAAAAAAATCTCCAAATAGAGGTCATCTCTTGAGAGGGAGAAGGAAAACATATGCTGTTCTACAGCCCCTAGTGTGGAAATAGGTCAATGGATTTCTGCTTAGATGCATCTTGTGCCATTTGTCATCGCTTGAGTTTTTCTATTTCTGTTTAAACCTGTCAGCAACAAAGTAATTCCTTGGTTTGAGGCAATGATAAACTCTGTTACACAGATTTCATATTTTTTGGCCCAGATGCTTCCGTATCAGTACTATGAAGGATTGCAATTCTGATTTTTTTACTTAATGAACTTTGCTTCCATTTCATTTCTATCCTGAGTCTTGGAATTAAGGCAAAATGGTGCCATTTGTCTATTGCAAATATGCTGCTTAGGATTAATGGAAGAACTCTTAAGTTTTTTTTCTCTGCGATCATGCAATTTTTGGCAGGCAAAAATTGAAACACAAATGGAAGGTATAGGAAGAAAAAAAATGTGTTTCAAAATTAATGCTCAGAGGGCTCTGCTAGAATTGGTCTCCCTCCAATAAATGTTAAGTTTTCTACCAATGCCTTCTTAGATGTTTCTCCTTATTCTGAAATTAAAGTTTAGATGTTTCAGATCTTTTATTCTTCATGTTAGATGTTTCAAAGCTTTTATGCTTCATGAATAGAGATGTTATCATTTCTATACCATGTCATTATAAGTATACAAATATACAATATATTAGAATTTGGCAAAATATCAGAGGGAAATTTATATGGCTTCTGGTAGATTGACCTTTTTTCTTAACCTTGCTAACTGTTCTGTCCCCCGTCCGACCCACACC
>NW_015390272.1:9664-27461 GCF_001527695.2 Protobothrops mucrosquamatus | reverse complement strand
CACCGGGCTCCTGGCCAATCCCAGAAACACCGGGCTCCTGGCCAAACTCCTCTCCGTCGGAAGGCACCAAAGGCCTCACCAGAGGGGAAGGGCCTGGAGAGGGAGGCCTGGCCATCTCCTCTCCTTCATGTTCAGAGCCTTCCTCCTCTGATGAGAGGGACCCACCGGACGGAGCCACAACACTAACATTATTATTTCTCTTTTCTTTTGAAGGTAATAATGGGCAGGAAAATAAAAAACCAACTGAACCATTCCAAAAGTTCAGACATGGAAACAGAACGGAGAACCCTGCAATTCAAATGGAACAACAAAAACAGGAGAGAAACCTGTCAAATAATTGGAATAAGGAAAGCACATCTTCAATTGATGCTCAGTTGCAAGGCTTTCTTGACCAATCAGGAAAAATAAAGAAAAAATATATTGGGAAAGGTGTAAGACTATTCAAAAATATATTAGATGCAAATGAATATTATCCAACCCAAGCCAAAGCAAAAGACTATATATGCAAAGACAATGGTAAAAATTACAATGGGACTTTCACTCTTTCTGGAGAAAGTGGGTTTCTGACATCTCATAAAAGGATGCATGTAGGAGAGAAGCCAATTAAATACATAGAATGTGGAAAGCACTTCACCCAACGCGGTCATCTTGTTTCCCATAACAGGAGGCATATAGGGGAGAAGCCATTTAAATGCATGGAGTGTGGAAAGACCTTTATTTCCAGCCGACATCTTATTTCACATGGAAGGATCCATACAGAGGAGAAGCCATTTAAATGCATGGAGTGTGGAAAGACCTTTCGTTACAACAGTAAACTTACTTCCCATAAAAGAATCCACACAGGGGAGAAGCCATTTAAATGCATGGAGTGTGGAAAGACCTTTCATTACAACAGTCAACTTACTTCCCATGAAATGATCCACACAGGGGAGAAGCCATTTAAATGCATGGAGTGTGGAAAAGGCTTCAACAAACACAGTAATCTTACTTCCCATAAAAGGATCCACACAGGTGAGAAGCCATTTAAATGCATGGAGTGCGGAAAGCACTTCACCCAACAGGGTCATCTTATTTCCCATAACAGGATGCACACAGAGGAGAATCCATTTAAATGTATGGAGTGTGGAAGGACCTTTATTTCCAGCAGACATCTTATTTCACATGGAAGGATCCACACAGGGGAGAAGCCATTTAAATGCATGGAGTGTGGAAAAATCTTCAGCAGATACAGTAATCTTACTTCCCATGAAAGGATCCACACAGGGGAGAAACCATATAAATGCATGGAGTGTGGAAAAGCCTTCAGCAGACACAGTCATCTTACTTCCCATAACAGGATGCACACAGGGGAGAAACCATATAAATGCATGGAGTGTGGAAAGACCTTTAGTTCCAGCAGTCATCTTACTTCCCATAAAAGGATCCATACAGGGGAGAAACCATATAAATGCATGGAGTGTGGAAAGCACTTCACCCAACATAGTCATCTTGCTTCCCATAAAAGGATCCACACAGGAGAGACGCCATATATATGCTTGGAGTGCGGAAAGGGCTTTAAACAGGTCAGTCATTTTACTTATCATAAAAAGATCCACACGGGGGAGAGGCCATATAAATGCATGGAATGTGGAAAGACCTTTAGTTACAATAACCATCTTACTGCCCATAGAAGGATCCACACAGGGGAGTAGCCATATAAATGCAGAGAGTGTGGCAAGACTTTTACTTACAGCAATCAACTTACTGATAATAAAAGGATCCACACAGGGGGAAAAGCCATACAAATACTTGGAGTGCAGAAAGGATTCAGCCAAACCAGTAATCTTACTTCCTATAAGAAGATCCGTATAAGGGAGAAGCCATGTAAGTGCATGGAGTGTGGAGAGAGCTACAGGAGGAGGAATGATGTAATTTCCCATGCAGAGATACATTAGAGTGGGAATCTTTGTTAGATTTAATTAGTTATATCCATGGACTTTCCTATTTACAGACTGAACTGAGAAAAGAAGAATTTTTTTTGAGTTTGGCCTTCCCAACTGGCAATCACAGAGATGAATTTACTAATGAAAATGAAAACAATGGACATGCACCATTTTAACTATGAACTTTTGATTTTTGAAAGTACCTATTGTATATAGAGGTACAATTTATTTTCTTTTCAGAAGTGAGTTTCCTGCTCCTCAATTGTTTCTTCCCACTCGATCACACTCAAAATGTTTAAAATGTCCCTCTTTTGCCTAATCTTAGAATTGTTTCCCCCTTCCTTTCTCATTCCTAAACATATTCTCAATTTATTAAACAAACCTATGCTTTTCTGTCCTCACAAAAAGTTGGAAACAGTGCACCAGAGAAAAATCAAAATTATAATCCAAAGACAATTCAAGTTTTATCAAAGTTTAGAGTGTGGTGGAATGTAATACGGAATTGTCCTGTTGAGTAATTGTGATATTGAATTAAAAGTGACAAATAAGAGGATTTGTACTTTGAATTTGTCATTACTTCCCCCTCTTTCTCTTTTTGTCCCTAGTTGGGGATACTAAGGAAAATAACAATGAAAGTGATGCTTAACACTGCAAATGATCAAGCAGGAAAGTTGACAATTGAAAATCAGTGGGGATCAAAATAAAATATGAAATTAAGAAAAACTATTTCAGAAAACTATCTCAACACAGAATTGAGAAGGGGAACTGCTTGGGGATGCAAAAATACCAAAACAAATAAAGTTGCATCCACGGTGTAAAACTGAGACCTGAATCAGCGAGTATCTATGCAAAAACATGGAACATTATTCAGTCAAACCCCTTGTGATTTGAGCAAATCATCACATGCAAATCAATGTATAGTGTATAGGAAGAGCTAAAAGGATGAATTCCCTTCTCACAAAAAGCTAAAGTGACAAGAAGCCTCCCAAATCCTTGCGCAAAATATTTTCTCAAGCATTACTGTATTTTGCTTTTCAATAGTGTAAGGAGGGCTAATAAGTAAATGTGATTTAAATATAGTTAATTAAATATCAATGGTGAGGTTTTTCCAGTCATGTATAAAATTCTTTAGTTGCATTAAAATGTAGTAACATGAAAATTTTTGGAAGGGTTTGGGTGGGGGGCATATTTCAGTATATTATAATAATAATAATAATAATAATAATAATAATAATAATAATAATAATAATAATAATAATAATAATAATAATAAAGTTGGAAGGGACCTTGGAGGTCATCAAGTCCAACCCCCTGCTCAGGCAGGTAACCCTATACCATTTCGGACAAATGGCTGTCCAATTTCTTCTTAAAAACTTTCAGTGTTGGAGCATTACCGCTTCTGGAGGCAGGTTGTTCCACTGGTTAATTGTTCTAACTGTCAGGAAGTTTCTCCTTAGTTCTAGGTTGCTTCTCTCCTTCACTAGTTTCCACCCGCTGCTTCTTGTCCTGCCTTCAGGGGCTTTGGAGAATAGCTTGACTCCCTCTTCTTTGTGGCAGCCCCTGGGATATTGGAACATTGCTATCATGTCCTCCCTCGTCCTTCTCTTCATTAAACTAGACATACCCAATTCCATCAACCTTTCCTTATATGTTTTAACCTCCAGTCCCCTAATCATCTTTTTTGCTCTTCTCTGTACTCTTTCTAGAGTCTCAACATCTTTTTTACATCGTGGTGACCAAAACTGGATGCAGTATTCCAAGTGTGGCCTTACCAAGGCATTGTAAAGTGGTATTAATACTTCGTGTGATCTTGATTCTATCCCTCTGTTAATACAGCCTAGCACTGTGTTGGCTTTTTTGGCAGCTGCAGCACACTGCTGGCTCAATGATTGTCCACTAGGACTCCGAGATCCCTCTCACAGTTATTACTATTGAGCAAGGTGCCCCCTATACTATACCTGTACATTTGGTTTTTCTTGCCTAAATGTAGAACCTTACTTTTTTCACCATTGAATTTCATTTTGTTAGATAGCGCCCAGTGTTCAAGTCTGTCCAGATCCTTCTGTATCCTAAGCCTGTCTTCTGGAGTGTTGGCTATTCCTGCCAGCTTGGTGTCGTCTACAAATTTGATGACTTACTTAATGACCATAGTAAAAGATGCAGAGGATCATTATTAACAAAAAACCAATAATAAAGGCCAAGAAGGTAGAAAGAGGGGGAAAGAAAGGTAGCTTGTGCTTAAACTGAGAGCGTAATACAGGAGCCCTCCTCTTGGGATTTGGACTCCATCAGTCTATGCAATTGTTGAAATGCAGTCTGTGGTGGTCATGCCCATTGGGGACAAAGGTGCTATCTGGCTTAAACTTAGAAAAGCCCTAGAAGGGTCTCCAATTCTGAAGCAATGGTCATAGAACAGTGGTGGCGAACCTATGGCACGGGTGCCAGAGGTGGCACTCAGAGCCCTTTCTGTGGGCACACATGCCGTCACCCCAGTCCTAGGCCTTCAGCTGGGTTTTATAAAACCTTTTCGCTTTAGGCCTCTGCCGCCATGTGCAAAAAAAAAAAAAAGATTCAATCAATCAATCAATTTCAACTTCTCATGGGAAAAAAAAGATCTTGCAAAGTTGGAATTGATTGATTGAACTTTTTAGTCCCACCCAGTCTGCCGTTACCACCGCGGCCACGCCCAGCCAATGGGCCACACCCACGCAATTAGCCACACCCAGCCAATGGGCCACACCCACCCGGCACCCAACGATGCATAAGTGGGTTTTGGGTTGCAGTTTGGGCACTCGGTGTCTAAAAGGTTCGCCATCACTGTCATAGAACATAGAACTCAGAGTCATAGGATTGGAAGGGACTTTGGAGGTCTTCTAGTCCAATCCCTTGCTAAAGGCAGGAATTGTTATTCCATCCCTGACAAATGGTCTTTTCTTGAACACTTCCAGTGAGGAGCACCCACGGTTTTAGAAGGCAAGCTGTTCCATTGACCAATTATTCTTACTGTCAGGAAATTTCTTCTTAGTTCCAAAGTAGATCTCTTTTTGATGAGCTTCCACTCATTGCTTTTTGTCATGCCTAGATGGATCTTTGGAGAATAAATCAATGTCCTTCCTTTGTGACAGCCACTCAAGTGTTGGAAGACAGCTATTATGTCACCCCTAAGCTTTACATTAGTTAGGCTAAACATACCTACTTCTGTTAGCCATTGATCATATGATTTATCCTCCAGACCCTTTATTATCTTTGTTGCTCTTCTTTGCACTCTTTCTAGGCCTCAGCATCTTTTTTGTATTGTGGTGACAGAACTGGATGCACTATTCCAGGTGTGGCCTTACTGGTGCAGTATAGAGCCGTACTATCACTGCCTGTGATAGTCATCGTGGACTGAAAATCAAAGTCCCTATATGTGAGGGACTTTGATACTTGATATCAAATTTAATATATAATAATAATAATGATAAAGTTGGAAGAGACCTTGGAGGTCATCTAGTCCAACCCCCTGCTCAGGCAGGAAACCCTATACCATTTCAGACAAATGGCTGTCCAGTTTCTTCTTAAAAGCTTCCAGTGTTGGCGCATTCACCGCTTCTGGAGGCAGGTTGTTCCACTGGTTAATTGTTCTAACTGTCAGGAAGTTTCTCCTTAGTTCTAGGTTGCTTCTCTTCTTGATTAGTTTCCATCCATTGCTTCTTTTCCTGCCTTCAGGCGCTTTGAAGAATAGCTTGACTCCCTCTTCTTTGGGGCAGCCCCTGAGATACTGGAACACTGCTATCGTGTCCCCCCTTGTCCTTCTCTTCATTAAACTAGACATACCCAATTCCTGCAATCGTTCCTTATATGTTTTAGCCTCCAATCCTCTAATCATCTTTGTTGCTCTTCTCTGTACTCTTTCTAGAGTCTCAACATCTTTTTTACATCGTGGTGACCAAAACTGGATGCAGTATTCCAAGTGTGGCCTTACTAAGGCATTGTAAAGTGGTATTAATACTTCACGTGATCTTGATTCTATCCCTCTGTTAATGCAGCCTAGCACTGTGTTGGCTTTTTTGGTAGCTGCAGCACACTGCTGGCTCATATTTAAATGATTGTCCACTAGGACTCCGAGGTCCCTCTCACAGTTACTACTAGTGAGCAAGGTACCCCCTATACTATACCTGTACATTTGGTTTTTCTTGCCTAAATGTAGAACTTTACTTTTTTCACCATTGAATTACATTTTGTTAGATAGCGCCCAGTGTTCAAGTCTGTCCAGATCCTCCTGTATCCTAAGCCTGTCTTCTGGAGTGTTGGCTATTCCTGCCAGATTGGTGTCGTCTACAAATTTGATGAGTTCCCCATCTATCCCCTCGTCCAGATCGTTGATGAAGATGTTGAAGAGCACTGGGCCCAGAACAGAGCCCTGGGGCACCCCACTACACACTTCCCTCCATGTAGATGCAGTTCCATTGAGGATTACACGCTGAGTACTGCTGGTCAGCCAGCTACGGATCCATCTGGTGGTATGCTGTCTAACCCGCATTTTTCTATCTTCTCAAGTAGTAGGTTATGGTCTACTTTGTCAAATGCCTTACTGAAGTCCAAGTAAATTATATCCACAGCATTCTTCTGGTCCACTAATTTTGTCACTTGGTCAAAGAATGCAATAAGATTTATCTGGCATGATCTGTTTTTGACAAACCCGTGTTGGCTTTTAGTAATGACTTTGTTTGCCTGTAGGTGTTCGCTGATTCGTTGTTTGATTATCTTTTCCAGAATCTTCCCAGGTATTGAGGTCAGGCTGATAGGTCTGTAATTTCCTGGGTCCTTTTTTTCCCCTTTTTTGAAGATGGGAACTACACCAGCTCTTTTCCAGTCCTCCGGTAGTTCCCCAGTGCTCCGGGATCTCTGAAAAATATAGTTCAGTGGTTCTGAGATCACATCTCCCAGTTCCTTAAGAACCTTGGGGTGTAATCCATCTGGTCCTGGTGATTTGAACTCGTCTAGGCTGGACAGGTGTTCACTTACCATTTTCTTGCCTATCTTAACTTGTATTTCTATTTTGTTTTTTATGGCATTATTTTTGATAGGTTGGTCTGTTTTTTCCCTTTGTGTAAAGACAGATGCGAAAAACGAGTTAAATAGTTCTGCTTTCTCCCTGTTGCTTGTCATCTTCTTGCCACTTTCACCCACTAATGGACCAATCGTTTCCTTCACTTTTTTCTTGTTTTTTACATGTTGAAAGAAGCTTTTTTTTGTTATTTTTGACTTTGGTTGCAAGCCTTAATTCATTTTGAGCCTTAGCTTTCCTCACATCGTCTTTGCAGGCTCGGGCTATTTGCTGATATTCTGACTTAGTTATGAGGTTATGGGGAATTTTGAATCAAAGCGCACCACTGTTTAGCTCTAAAAACATCACAGTTGGGCATTCAGATGGAAGCAACAGCATAAAAATGATATCTAAGCCTATGTAGATTTTATCTTCCAGTCCGGTAATCAACAACAATCGTAAGGACAGACCCATAAAGTTTAAGTCTTCGCACTTCATCTCTGAAAAGTAACATCTATATACTCACCAGCTTGCTCCGATACCATCAGCAATGATTGTTCAATGAGATCCCGCTAAATTAAGTTATGGAAATCTTCACTGTAAACATTCACATTAGGTAGCTGGAAGGTAGAGAGAGGCATCTCCGAGAGGTGTTCAGTAGTGCCACTGATACTGCTGCCATTTCAGGAGACATGGGAGCGAGCCAATGAGGCTGATGGAGCTGACATGGAAAATGCCTCAGAACAAACTTTTCAGAAAGTAAGCGGAATAAACAATCAATTAGAAGAAAACTATTATGGCTAGCATGGATGAAGGAAGGAGATGAAAGGGGAGGCAAGAGAGAAAGTAAACAAGAGAATCAAAAGATTACAGGATAGTCCTTGGAAGGATTGTAATTTTATTCAACAATAACCAAACAAATGTAATAGTTGAAGGTTGAAATTAAATTGAGAAGCTTACTCCAGTTCCAACCAAGTTTTTTTTTTTTATAAAATGAAGGTTTTCTGCAGCTTTGACTTCTTGTTTTTGAAAAACAATTTCCAAAATTGTTTTGTAGAGATCAAGACAAGTATAATCTTTCAAAATATAATCTTTTAAGTACAATCAATCTTTCATGTATACATAAGCCCAGCCATTGTTCATGTATTCTTGCTTGCTTTCTCTATGTCAGCGGTTCTCAACCTGTGGGTCGCGACCCCTTTGGGGGGTCGAATGACCGTTTCACAGGGGTCGCCAAAGACCAGGGCTTTTTTTCTCATAGAACGCTCAGAACGGCGTTCCGGCATTTTTTTTGATGGATTTTTTCAACTTTTCCATGAGCTGTGCTACTCCCTCTATTCTATTGGCTTTCGAACGCCAATAGAATAGACTCTATTATTTGAATAGACTCTTAATCTATTGGCTTTCGAACGCCAATAGAATAGAGTCTATTATTCTATTGACTTTCGAAAGCCAATAGGAATTGTCCAGACCTGGCCGTTAAAGGCTGTTTGTGCACTGCTGAGCGCGCCAAAAGTCCCAGCCAGCAAACGTTGCTGCAAGTTGTCTGCAGCAAAGGCAGTTTGCGGGAACTTTCCACCCATCCCTGCTGAGCAACTACGGAACGCCATCTTCTACTCTACTACTTGTAAGTAAAAGAGGACCAGGGGTGGGAGGTTGGTAGCAGCGCTTTACTCTGCCCTGCCGAAAAAGTGGAGTGCATATGCACTCCTGCCTCGTGCTCACCTCGTGCACCATCGGTGTGGTGTGCGGGTGGTGCCGTGGGAGCCGCGGGGCCCATTTCACACAGCGGGGCTGCGTGGGACAGGCGACGGCGGAGGTGTTTCTGGCGGGGTAGCGGCTGGCGCTGCCTGCGAAAGTGGCGAGCGTGGGGCACGGCGGATAGCTGAGCAGCCGGCCTGGTTTGCTGACGGCGCAGGGCGGGCGCCCGGGAGTCCCCGAGAGAGGAAAGAATGCAGGCAGGCAGGCAAGTGCCGGGCCGCGTTCGGCGCCCTACAGGTGGAAAAGCTCTTGCGAAGAGCGGCGGCGGTGGCGCTGCTGCTGAGAGGCGAGTGCCCATAGCTGGGGGGGCTTGAGGGAACCCCGCCTGCGACCCTCCCGGGCTGCCGAAGCCAGATGGGGGTCCCCTCTCGGGAGCCCACCCGAGCCAAGCTGGGTGTCCTGGGGCGCTAACAATAACAATAACCCCCTTGCTAAAGGCTCCGGGCAGACCCCTGAAGGGAGTGAGGGGAGGCTGGCCTGGCCGGTGCTGGACCTGCGCCACCGCTGCCTCATCCTGAGTCTATGTGGCCGCCTGGGAGCGCCTGGCCCGCAACGCCTGCTGCCACCTGGGCCTGCCTGCCGTCCACACCCTCCCGCTGCCCCCCACTGGCGTCTGTTTTCCTTTCTCATGCAAATGTGGCAAGTGATGGGCAGCGTGAGAGACAATGTAACACTCTGAACGTTCTGAGCCATTGTGGCATTTCGAATCCCGCGAGCATGAAAGTACCAACCCACAAAGCTGCAAGCCCCGCAGCAGGGATGGAAAGGCGAACCCCTTGCTCTTCCAACTCTCACGCTGCTTAAGGCTTCGTGTACGCCTGTACGGCGAGCCACCGAGTTCAATTTCCTCCGTGAGAAGAGAACGCTTTCCCTCTGCTCTCCCCCACCCAAACTCTCCTCCTCGAAAGGGGCGGGGCTGAGAGACAGGAGCTCCTCGAACGCCACGGCGGGCGGTTCTTAGGGAAATTACCCTCCTCTCTGACTGTTTTGAAATAACATAATAAAATATACTAAGGGCAATTTGGGATTCATTTCACTCCAAATGCAAAGCTGGGAGATGCAGAGAATGATTGGAAAGTTGTCGTTTCTATAACTGAATCTTTTTCGAATAACCAGGAAGAAGACGATTCTAAATTGTCGAATAGAATAGAATAGAATAGAATATAGAGCAGAGCAGAGCAGAGTAGAAAATATGGAATGGAATGGAACGGAACAGAACAGAATAGAATATAGAGCAGAGCAGAGCAGAGCAGAGCAGAGTAGAAAATATGGAATGGAATGGAATATAATAGGACAGAACAGAACAGAATAGAATATAGAGCAAAGTAGAGCAGGGCAGAGCAGAGTAAAGTAGAGTAGAAAATAGAATAGAATAGAATAGAATAGACAATATGGAAGAGAGAATAGAATAGACAATATGGAATAGAGTAGAGTAGAATAGAATAGAATTATGTTCAATTTGTAACAATGAAAATATATCCTGCATATCAGATATTTACATTACGATTCATAACAGTAGCAAAATTACAGTTATGAAGTAGCAACGAAAATAATTTTATGGTTGGGGGTCACCACAACATGAGGAACTGTATTAAAGGGTCGCGGCATTAGGAAGGTTGAGAACCACTGGTATAAGACGACTGGGCGTATAAGACGACCCCCGACTTTTGAGAAGATTTTCAGGGTTTAGAAAGTCGTCTTATACGCCGGAAAATACGGTAAATGCATGGAGTGTGGAACAGGATTCCATGAAATTGCATCCCTTGTGAGACATAAGAGAATCCACACAGGTGATGCGCCATATAAATGCATTGAGGATGGAAAGTGGTTCGACAAAAAGAGTAATCTTACATCCTATAGAAGGATCCACACGGGGGATAAGCCCTATAAATGCATGGAGTGTGGAAAGACCTTTAGACACAGCAGTAATCTTACTGCCCACAAAAGGATCCACACAGAAGGGAAGCCATTTAAATGCATGGAGTGTGGAAAGGGCTTCAGTGGACTCAGTGTTCTTACACCCCATAAAAGGATCCACACAGGAGAGAAACCATATAAATGCATGGAGTGTGGAAAAGGCTTCAGCCAACATGGTAATCTTACTTCCCATAAAAGAATCCACACAGGGGAGAAACCATTTAAATGCATGGAATGTGGAAAGTGCTTTTGTGATAATGCATCCCTTATGAGACATAAAAGGATCCACACCAAGGAGAAACCATACAAATGCTTGGAGTATGGAAAGGGTTTCCTCATAAACAGTAAACTTACTACTCATAAAAGGATCCACACTGGGGAGAAACCATATAAATGCATGGATTGTGGAAAGAGCTTCAGCCAAAACAGTGGTCTTATTTTCCATAAAAGGATCCACACAGGGGAGAAACCATATAAATGCATGGAATGTGGAAAGGGATTCAACAAACATAGTGATCTTACTTCCCATAGAAGGATCCACACAGGAGAGAAGCCATATAAATGCACAGAGTGTGGAAAGTCTTTTAGTCACAGCCATCACCTTACTCGTCATAAAAGATCCACACAAGGGAGAAGCCAATATAAATGCATGGATTTGGAGAGAGCTTTTGGAGGAGCAATGACCTAATTTCCCATACACACTTGGGTGGGAACGTATGCAAAGTCTAGAAAGTTAGTTAAATGTATGAATTTTCCTATTTATAGAGACTGAGTTTGCAAAGGAAAATTTTTCTTGGTTTGACCCTCTCAACTGGCTGAAAAAAGATGTGGATTTACTAATGAAAATACCAATGGGCAAGGTGCCGTTTTAATTACAAACTGGATTTTTGAAGGTATCTATATTTAAGTACAATTTATTTTCTTGTCAAAGGAAAGATTCCTACTCTCCAGTTGTTAGTTCTTCCCACTTGATCACACTCAGAAGAACTTAAACTTTCCTTCTTTTTCCTAATCTTTCAATTATTTCCCCTTCTTTTCTCATTCATTAATACACACTCAATTGATTAGAATATTTTTCTCTGTCCTCAGAAAAGTTGGAAATGTGCAGTGGAGAGATTCTAGGCTTTTAATATATATATATAATCCAAAGAGAATTCCAAATCAATGTTTAGAGTGAGGTGGAATATGATATCGAAGTGTCCCATTGAGTAATTGTGATATTGC
Source organism: Protobothrops mucrosquamatus (assembly GCF_001527695.2). Classification (NCBI taxonomy): domain Eukaryota; kingdom Metazoa; phylum Chordata; class Lepidosauria; order Squamata; family Viperidae; genus Protobothrops; species Protobothrops mucrosquamatus. The sequence continues at coordinate 15,608 of NW_015390272.1, read as the reverse complement.
ATTAATAGTGACAAGTAAGAGGTTTTCTACTTTGAATTTTTCATGCTTCCCCTCCCTCTCTTTTTGTCCCAAATGAGGGATATTCAGGAAAATAACAAAGTGATGTGACTGTGCTGATATTGCAAATGATCAAGCAAGAAAGACGATACTTGCAAATCAGTGGGACAAAAATAAATAAGGTGGAGTTAAGAAAAATTATTTCAGAAAACTACTTCTGGTCCTCCTGACTAGAAATGAGAAGAGAGCTTCTTCTGGGTCTGGGATGTGAAGATCCCAAAACAGAATCAAAGTTGCATCCATGATTTAGAACTGTGGCTTGAGCCAGATACTATGTATAGAGAAACATGGAGCCTTATTTAGTGAAAGGCCTCATAATCTGAGGGAATTGTCACAGGCACATCAACTTACAGTGCATGAGAAGATCTGAGAGGATGAAGGATTCCTCTCTCACAAAAGGGGCTAGAATGAAGAGAAGCCCCCAAAATGCATGCGCAAAATATTTTTCTAAGCATTACGGCCATATTTTAATTGTCTAAAGCGTAATGAAGACTATGAAGAAGTCTAAGTTTGATTTAAATAAAATTAATTAAATATGAGTGGTGTAGTTACTTTCTAGTCATGTATTAAGCTCTTTTTCTCTTCAATTGCATTAAAAATATAATAACATTCAAATATTCGGATGTATTTGGGGCATAATCAGGATTTTAGAGGCTCGTGCTGGTTTGAATTTGTTTATTTAAGGTTTTGCTCATTTTTGAGGCCTCCTTGAATCTCTGGAGATCCTTCAGAGTAGCAGTTTTTGAGGAAAGTGAGTTTTGATCCTCCACAGAAATGTTCTTAATATTCACAAGATCAAAAATGATTCCTACACATTAGTAAGTGGAATATCTAGAAACTTCAATTGTCAGGGATGAAACTTTGGCAGCTGTGTGCCTCTGCATTTCAACTTGCCTGTAGAAGTAAGCAGGGGAGGGTTAAACGGAGAAACAAAACTTCTACAATTCTGCTGAAGACCGTGACAGCCTGAAATCTTATTTTTATTATGATTTTTATTTACTTATAGCATAAAATACAAAGCTACAAAAGTAAATAATAGGGAACAAAAGTGGGGGAAAGGGAAAAAGAGAAGTGTGGAAGGGGGGGAGGAAAAAAGCGTTGACTTCCGACTCCCTCTGTTGCAGTAAAATGAGGCATTAACATCGAACCTCAACTTTTTGCATTTCTATAGTAGTATGAACTGGCCATTTCTATGTCAACAAATCAATCTAATGAGTAAAACCTTAAATCATAGTACTGTATAATTTTTTTCCACCTCAAGGACAAAGTCCAGAAGCAATTTCAAAGTACAAACAAAAGTTCTTATATTCATTTATCAAACCGGTCAATTTAACCATCTCTGCTAATTCCGAATGGTAGCCATTCGTCCATGATGGAAATCAAAACATCCTTCAATTTTTGTGTATAGAGCAGTCTTGCTGCCGTCGACATATAGAGTTCAAATTTTTTTCCAAGTCTTTTTCTGTTAGACCCAGAAGGACAGTTTCTGGTTTAATCTTTATGTTTACGTTAAGAATTTTCTGCATTAAAATAGGAAGCCTACTCCAATAAATCTTTGCTTTATCACATGTCCACCATAAATGATAAAAAGTTCCTTCTTTACATTTACATTTCCAACATTCATTTGAAATACCTTTATGCATTCTAGATAATTTATCTCGAATTAAATACCAGTGATATGTTATCTTACAATAGTTTTCTTTTAAGTTATAATTTAGTGTGAATTTTAAGCCTTTCGTCCATATATTCTCCGATTGTTCAAGCATCACATTATACCCAAAGTTCCTTGCCCACATCATACAGTGTTTTAGATGTTCACTTTCCAAATTCAATTTTAATAATGTTTTGTAGACCTTGGCAACCTACAAGGTCCCTTCCAACTATGTTACTCTGTCTGCTTTTGAATCTCTTTGAGGAAGAAAACAGCATACCATGAGATTCATCATTTGGCCACTGGAGGGCGAACGTCAGAGGTGATTTATCATAGGGGAATGGGAAGGAAATGACATCAGTACGGGGTCTTTCCGTCTAGGACGCAGCACTCTGTCTTCTTACCCTTTGAGCTTCGCAGGATTTTTAAATGGGTGCAGAAAAGTCTTGAAGAGATCCAGAGGTGGGCGGGGTAACTGGCAGGTGGGAGGGGTCTTCGCGTGCAGGCGCGGCAGAGGGTGCTCGCCTAGAGAAGGAAGGGACAGATGCCAGGTCCCCATGCAGGTGCAATTTCCTGAGTCCTGGGAGTGGGAGAGCCCGGATCCCATGCTCCCCTGCCGCCTCTCTCCACGCAGACGGCAGAGGGAAACAGGGTTCAGGACTAGCCACGTTGCCCCAGGAACAAATCCCCAGAGGGGAGGAAGGGTCCTGGGGGGATCCTTCCCGCCCCATATCCTGGAGAAAGCTCCAAAGTCGGAGATGGGGAATGCTTGGATGGCAAATCTCATGCGGGAAATAAGAAAATAGCTGCATAAGAATAAGAATCAGCTGCCTGATTCTCCTTATGTGCTGGATGACATTAAAATGGGGTTGGATTCTCAGTAGTTCAATTTGTCTTAGGAGGTTAAGTGAACCAGCACATCACCATCCTCCGTGTTTTGGGTGAATTCAGCCCCTGCAATTGTGTAGCCTGTTTGTGTTTAGGGTATGTTTTGGGAACCTACCTGTGTGTAATAGTGTGATTTAGCTCTTGAAAAGGAAATCCTGAAGAAAGGGAAGTAGAACATCCAAAGCAGGTCACCTTTTAGGCTTTTCATTTTTTTAAAACCCGAACTTTCATTGTTTGTTAACCTGTTAGAGTTTGGAAAGTTGTGTAAACCCTGCTTGTAGATAAATGCAGATCTAGGTTGTTTTTTTTTTAATAAAGCAAGCCCTACTCTATGAGAAAAAGAAATTGAAATTGATCCAAAATGCATTTTTTCAGTGTTTCAAGTCCTTGGTGGAAGTCAATCCCAAGGTTTGTACAAACACAGGTTCATGCACAGGGACTACCTTCTCAGTGCCACTGTAATCCTGTACTAGCTCAGAAAAATACTTCTTTCCATTTTCTAATTAATCTCAGATACAGAAATTGGAAGCCATTTGTGCACCCTTTTCTGGAGGCAGAGAAATTGGACAAAGATGGTTGAAAGACTTGCCTGACCTGTTACTACCAGAATGGTACTATGAATACCAGTAGAAAGGTGATTGGAGATCCACAAGATTCCCTGGATCTATTAGGAGTTGTGATACAGAATTGAGAAAGAATGAAAAGCCAATGTTTAGCAAGTGAGGAAATTGGAAAAGGCCCTTCTGATGTTCAGCTTGGGAGCTGTGGAGAGATCTGGGCAAGAACTGAGCAGAAGATCCTGGAGGAGAAAACCATCCTTTCAGAAATTGAGCCCTGGAACTTCAGGAGCTTCCAATACAAAGAGGATGAAGGTCCCCGAGGGCTTTGCAGCCGACTCCATTACTTTTGTAGTAGATGGTTGAGACCAGAAAAGCACACAAAAGCGCAGATGTTGGACCTGGTTGTTCTGGAGCAGTTCCTGGCGCTTCTGCCCCTGGAGATGGAGAGCTGGGTACGGGAGTGTGGAGCAGAGACCAGCTCCCAGGCGGTGGCCCTGGTGGAAGGCTTCCTCCTGAGCCAGGTGGTGGAGCAAAAGAAGAGGACTGACAGGCAGGTGAGAGACCTTCATTTGGGAACTCTGAAGTGGTTAGATCTAATAAACTGTGTTTGAATTCTTAACCCTTGCCTACCAGGGTCTTTAGCATTTATCATATGTGGAGATACTCTGATAATTCTTATAGGACATTGTTCTGTTATTTGTGATAATCGATCCTTTCCTGCTTCCAACCTCACTGATGGATTTCTGGGGCTTTGGAGTGGTGTTCACAGAAGAATATACTTCTTGGTGTGTATTGTCCATTCATTCTTCTTGTTGTTTCCTGTCTACTTTTTCAAGTCCTTCATGAGGGAGATCAGAGATCCTGGGAGGAGGCATCCATCAAATTCACCTCCAGAAATGTTTTTCAGGAGGATCTCTCAGAATGATCCAAATCAAGACACGACCAGAGGTAATACAAAGCTCTCCCATTCCCCAGAGTGATCTCAACTATCTCATCTTCTGTATGTCTTCTATAGAATACCACCTCCTACATTATTAACTATGCAGTTTAAAATTCTCTCTCCCTCACAGAGAAGAATAGAAGGAAGCTGGCCCCTCCTGATGGTGGAGCTGAAACAGTGGTTGAAACTCCAATTCAAGTAAGAAGAGGAAGTTTATTTGATTTGTATCTTTTTTTAAGACCAGTACTTTAAATAATTGCTAATTGTTGCCAGTTGTTATAATAATTGTACTAATGTTAATTACCCACTTTTCAAATAATACTTCATGATGCACATTTAAAAAAAAATTCTTTAACTTGGATTTGTGCAAGGATGCTCAAAACTGACTAAATATTCACACTGGCAATTACCATTTTTAAAAAACCTTTCTAGCATGCAAAGTAAATTCTAATGCCTTGATTTGTGCCTGAATTTGGAAGCCAAACTATTCAGCATTTCAAAGGCTAAGAAATGTCCTCCTCGGGAAATAAGTTACCTTTGTTACCTTCCATTCAGTCAATGTCTAGGACTACAAATAGCTTCCTTAAAATTTGAGGACTAGAACCAAATTCCTCACTGAGGAGGGTGTTGAAGATAGACAGGACTGCTGCTTTTTGATATACAATGAGCCATTTACTAAATGCTGCAAAATAATCCACACCCATAGAGTTTCCCACATTTCCATCTGCAAAAAATAAGAAGGATTGGAGTCATTGATATGTGGGGTTTCCAAGGCCCATCTGCCAGATGATTCTCTCCAGAGGTTTTTAATGGTGGACAGATGAATGAATGGTAGGTCAATCGATCCAAAGGAAATTGGGGTTATTTTCCCTGAAAGGCTCCGATAGTCCTGGAGAATCAATAAAATTGATAAAACCTACCCAAAACATTTCTTCAATGAAAAGCTTTTACTCTGTCCATTTTCTCACATAAATCCTGGAATACAAACAAGCACAGCCGTATACCTTAGTGCACGGCTTTCTTTTGGGAATTTATAAACTGTAGGACCGGGTTTTTTTGCAATTTCTCATGGGCCTTTTGTGTATTTTTTTTCCCCATCAGGAGAGCCTTGTCTCCTTCGAGGAGGTGGCTGTGTATTTCTCCGAGGAGGAATGGTCTCTGCTGGATCCTCGCCAAAAAGCGCTGCATTGGGAAGTCATGCTTGAAAATTACAGCAACGTGTCCTCTCTTGGTAAGGGTTTCCTATTCTCCAGTCAGAGTTCAGGAAGACATTTTGTAGTTATGGGCTGTTCATGCATATAGAAATTATTATTTATGCCATGCCATTGTAAGCATGTAAACATTTAATATATTGGAATCTGGCAAATATCAGAAAGCAATTATTATGACTTCCAACTGCTTGATCTTTTTCTTTAACCTTGCTATTATATTTATTTCTTTTTCCCCTTGAAGGTGATGATGGGCAGGACCATAAAGAGTCTCAGGAATCATTCCAAGGGTTCAGACGTGGAGATGCAATGGAGGAACCTGTAATTCAAATGAAATTCCAAAGGCAGGAGAGAAATCAGTCAAGTAATTGGAATAAGGAAAGCTCATCTTCCATTGATGCTCACATGCAGGAGTTTCTTGAGCAAGGAGGAAAAATACAAAAAAAACATATTGGGAAAGGTATAGGACTATCCAAAGGCACACTAGATACACATGGACATTGTACATCCCAAGCCAAAGGACAAGGTTATATATGTAAAGACAATGAAAAAAATTACAATTGGACTTCCACACTTTCTCAAGAAAATAGGTCTCTTACATCACATAAAAGTCTTCACATGGGAGAGAAGCCAAATAAAT
>NW_015390272.1:4349-6158 GCF_001527695.2 Protobothrops mucrosquamatus | reverse complement strand
TTTGATAGCCTCTGTCAGTTCCATCATTGATATTTTTCATTTAAAATATTTTGTATATTCTCTGGAATTTTTTGTAAATCTGCTTTTTTAATATAGTGCTTTATTTTTTCTTGTGAAATTTCCTCTGTATTATAAAGTATCTGGTAAAAGTCTTTGATTATTTTTTTAATTGCATCGTTTTGAAACTGTAAGTCTCCTTATGAACCTTGTAGTTTATTTATCACTTTTTTTCTCTCTTTTTTCAATTTATATGCTAGCCACCTCCCTAGTTTATTAGCATTTTGTAAAAAATTCTCTTTGGCTCTTTTAATTTGTTGCGCCATTTTTTGGGCCTCTACTAAATTTATGTTTTATTAGTTCCATTTGTTTTTAAGTATTTTGTGGGTCTGCTTGGAGTTCTGATTCTAATTTAAGTTCTTTCTGTAGTTTTAACTGTTGTTGGTTTTTTTGTTATTCTTTTTCGCCATGTAAGTTATAGCCAACCCTCTAGTGAGCAATTACTTAAATATGAGCTAGCAGTGTTATGCAGCTGCCAAAAAAGGCAATGCAGTCCTAGGATGCATCAATAAAGGGATAGTATCAATGCAGTCCTAGGATGCATCAATAAAGGGATAGTATCAAGTACCGCTTTATACTGGACTGGTAAGAATAGAATAGAATACAATAGAATACAATAGAATAGAATAGAATAGAATAGAATAGAACTTTATTGTCATTTTGAATGTACACCATTCGGCGCACATCAAAATGAAATTTTATTGCATACAGCTCTCAAAGGGTCACCACCTCCAATATACACTCCTTCTCCCTGGCCAGTTCAAGTTTCAGAACGTCCATTTTAGTCTTTAGGGAGCGACCGATGGCAAACAGGACAGATGGAAACAGAGCTCCATGTGGATTAGCTTGTATTCCTGCATGACAACCCCACCTCGCTTTCCTTTTTCTGATCCTGTCTCTTCCACTTTTTCCTTAAAGGGGCCTCGCTCCTTTTTGCCCCTGGAGCACACTGCTGCTGCCTCCAACTCCTCCAAAAGCCTCTCTCCCTTCCTCTGGGCCTGCTGTCAGCCTCATCCAGTTCCTTCGCTCCATAAGCCACGGGACCTCTCGTCCTCTGCCTCCATCGGAAACAGCTCTGTTTTTCAATAGAATCCATCGCTGTGCCAGCAGTCAGATCTTGCTGCCGGCAGAACAATTTCAAATAGCGCAAATGACTTTTAACGGTCTCACCAACAGTTCCGAAACAGCTAAAAACTCGCCATAGCAGCAAAGATTGTCGGTCGTATGTTAGCTTAGTCCCACTATGTTGCTCAAACACATCAAAACCTTCCTGATCATGTGGCTTTATCCCTTATATCCCCCCAAAACCTTTTCACCTTCAAGAGCCAATGTAGCCGCAGCCGATCCAGGTGCCGCCCTCTTAACTCATCAACTCCGCATCTAATTTTGGTCACCATGATACAGAAACGATGTTGAGATTCTAGAAAGAGTGCAACAAAGATGGTTAGCGAACAGGAGGCTAAAACATATGAAGGGTTGCAGGAACTGGGCAGGTCTAGTCTAATGAAGAGAAGGACTAGGGATGATGTATCAGGAGACTTCCAATAGAACATGAGGGGCTGTCACAGAGAAAATGAGGTCAAGCTATTCTCCAAAGTACCTATGGCAGAATAAGAAGTAATGGTTGAAAAGCTATCAAAGAGTTATCCAGCCTAAAAAAATTCCTGACAGAACAGTTAATCAGTGGAACAACTTGCTTCCTGAAGTTGTGGGTGCTTCATCACTGCAGGTTTTCAAGAAGAGATTGGACAG
>NW_015390272.1:0-1207 GCF_001527695.2 Protobothrops mucrosquamatus | reverse complement strand
GAATCCACTTCTTGGTGTGTATTGTCCATTCTTTCTTCTTGTTGTTTCCTGTCTACTTTTTCAAGTCCTTCATGAGGGAGATCAGAGATCCTGGGAGGAGGCATCCATCAAATTCACCTCCAGAAATGTTTTTCAGGAGGATCTCTCAGGATGATCCAAATCAAGACACGACCAGAGGTAATACAAAGCTCTCCCATTCTCCAGAGTGATCTCAACTATCTCATCTTCTGTACGTCTTCTCTTCTATAAAACACCACGTCCTACATTATTAACTATGCAGTTTAAAATTCTCTCTCCCTCACAGGGAAGAATAGAAGGAAGCTGGCCCTTCCTGATGGCGGAGCTGAAACAGTGGTTGAAACTCCAATTCAAGTAAGAAGAGGAAATTTATTTATTTGAGTTGTATTCTCCTTTTCCTTCAGAAAGTCAAGCTGGTATACATAGTAGGGCCTCCTTCCATTTTCCCCTCTTCTTTGGGTTGGCTTATTTTTGTGTTCCTAAGCAAGATGAAAAGTTCAAGTGAAATTCTTATTAGGAGAATCTTTTTTAAGACCAGTATTTTAAATAAGTGCTAATTGTTGCCAATTATTATAATAACTTTAATTATGCCAGTTACTGCTCAGTTTTCAAATAATCCTTCATGATGCCCATTCTTTTTCTAATTCTTTGAACTGGATTTGTGCAAGGATGCTCAAAAATAACTACCGACACTGGCAATTACCATTCTTTTAAAAGCTTTGTTTACAATCAACGATAAGAAAACTGTGGATCAGATTAAATGATAAGCCTATTAAAATCCAATGCGAGTTAATAAAAAATTGACAAAGTAAAACTTGTTCTGAAAGAGCACATAATCAAGGCACTTTTGGCTTGCAAATTAAATTCTAATACCTTGATTTGTGCCTGAATTTGGACGCCAAACAATCCAGCTTTCCAAAAGCTAAAAAATGTCCTTCTCGGGAAATTTCTTCCTCTTATCTTCCGTTCAGCTGATATCTCAGACTATAGGCAGCTTCCTTGCAATTTGAGAAGCAGAAGCAAATTCCTGGCTGAGCATTCCCAGCACTTTCATGAAGGTGTTGAAGATAGACAGGACTGCTGCTTTTTGATATACAATGAGCCATTTACTAAATGCTGCAAAATAATCCACACCCATAGAGTTTCCCACATTTCCATCTGCAAAAATATGTGGGATTTCCATAGCCAA
>NW_015390271.1:124154-128633 GCF_001527695.2 Protobothrops mucrosquamatus | reverse complement strand
GGCAGGACTGGCCTAGGGGTATTTTAAAGGGGTTTTAAATTAAATTTTTAGTAGAAGCGGCCAAATTTAAATATTTATTTTTAATCTTTTTAAATTTTGTATTGTATTACTGTTTTAAACTGGCTGTAAGCCGCCCTGAGTCCTCCGGGAGAAGGGCGGGGTATAAATTTAATAAAATCTAAAATCTAAATCTAAAAATGTCTCCAAAATGAAGTCATTTGTTTTCTGGCCATTTAAGTCTCGAGTGAATTGTTCTATCTTAGAATCCATTTATTTGATTAACGCCTGGCCTTTTCTTGAAGTCCTTAAGGTAATGCACGTCCCGCTTCCTCCTCCCAATTTTATCAACAGCCGCCCTCTTTGTTTCACCACCCCTCCAGGTCCAGCTTTATGTTGAAGATTTAACAGCCATCCTTGCTGATTTCCGCAAAGGACAGCCACCGCAAGCTTCACAGCCAGAAAAAGCGGTGCCGTCTCAGGCTAGTACATCAGCCAGCCGGTCACAACAATTATCCAGGGTGCGTATTGCCACCTCTATAACTCGCACTACAAATCTCCTGATTTTGGGGAAACAAATGGTTGAGTAGGAAGGACCTTGAGAGACAGGAGGAAGAGCTACAGACTAGACCACAGTCAGATTAGAGGCAGCTGAGCCCACAGAAGGAATATGTGGGCAAACATTGAGAAAAGACCCTCCGTAGTTTCTTAGGCTGTAAAGGTGACGGGAGAGAAATGTGCCTTCAGACTTGCAAAATTGCTAATGTAACTTTACAATAGAATCAGACCTATTGTTCCTGGTGTGTTTGTTTGGTCTGTCTTGCAAGGCTGACACATTTCTACTTATTTGCCTTTTTTCTGTCTCCAGATATCCTTCATCTGTGGTTCTAATCTCCCTATCCCATTAGATGCAGACTACAGATCCCCTATTTAAGAATTTCCCTGATCTTGAAATCAAGTTCCCAGCTCTCAGGAATTGCAACCTATAGGTCCATTCTTGACTTAACAATCGGTGCTAAATCACAGTTCAAAGTTATGAACTGGGCTGGGTTACTTAACGGGAACCGATTCTCTAGCATCTCCCATGATCAAGAGCGAAAGAGGCCCCCAATCTGTATTTCTCTTCACCACATAATTCAAGATAATTCTCTTTTCCAAACTAATTTTAAAAAAAAACACACAAAACAAAACAGAGGAAAGCATTGGATGGAGCACGATAAGGAGAGCCGTTGCAAATGACGTAGCCGCATGCTGAAATTCTTTCATCTTTATTTTATTTTTGTTTTTTTAGATCCAGAGTTTACACAGTAAATAAATGGGAATCGGTGACCACAAGCCGGCCTCCTGGACAGACACGGGACTTCTACATCCGTTTCCGCATCTTGCCTTTCTTCACACCCCCGCGGCCGAAAGCCGTTTGGCGCATCTCTCGCACTCGTTGCCGGCTGCGGGATTTCAAGCGCTTCAACCCTCCGCCTTGCAGGAAGCGTTGCTTGGATGCCTTTTTCCTCTGCTTGAAGATCTGTTCCTTGGTTTTCAGCTCGGAGCGGACCCTGCCTCGCTGGGAGGAAGAGGCCGGCTGGGACCCTTTGGAAGGGAACAAAAAACAAAACAAAACAAAAAGGTTGTGTTGGAGTTTGAACTGGGGAAGGGCCAGCCTGGCCCAGAATGATGGAACCGTGTTACAGATAGCTGACTTAACGCCCTTTTGTGCAAAGTTAGGACGAGACTGAATGAATGGTGGGTATCACCTGTGCTAAGAGCGCTGGCTGTCTCAGGAACCCCATAGTTACGTGACCACAAGGTGGGCAGTTGGCAACCGGCTCACACTTACAATCGGTTGCAGCGCCCTGTGGTCACATGTCTCTGGAGATTCTCAGTCATCCAGGCCAGGGTTGTCCCAAAAGCAACTGGACTTTTCTTGGGTTTTTTTTCATGAGGATGNAATTCCCGACAGTGAGACGAATTAGCCGGTGGAACGACTTGCCTCCAGAAGTTGTGGGTGCTCCATCACTGCAGATTTTCAAGAGACTGGACAGCCATTTGTCTGAAATTGGCATTGGGTCCCCTGCTTGAGGAAGGGGCTGGATTAGAAGACCTCCAAGGTCCCTTCCAACCCGATTATTCTGTTAGGCAATATCTTAACATGATGCCCGGATCTTCTCCTCCCTCTCTAGGAGTCCAAGTGGATTTGCATCCAGAACACGGCGGCTGACAAGACCCTGGAGCTGGGACAGATCAAGCTGGCAGCTCTGAACCTTTTCCAGATGGTGGCCAAGCATGGGAAGCTCCCAATGAACGTGCCGCAGGAGGACACCGAAGCCCAGCTAGATGTGGTCAGCTCTAATATTACTTCCATAAATGCTGTTCGCTTTGGGAAAGTCACACCGTGGGATGATTTCAATGATTAATATGCTGACAATGGATCTTGGAAAAGGAAGTAATGTAAGATGTTTGTCTGGCAGCGATGGCTCCCGAGCTGTGAAATTTGATTGGCCTCTGGATGACCTTGGTGCCTTAGTACACCCAGGCCGTCCTTGACTTACAGCCAGTCGTTCAGTGACTGCTCAAAGTCACAACAGCACTGTTTTTCACACTGACGGCTCTTGCAGCGTCCCCAGGGTCACGTGATCAAAATTCATTTCAGCTTGGCAACCGATTCGTATTTACGACGGTTGCAGAGTCCCGGGCTCATGTGATTGACTTCTGCGACCTTCTGACAAGCAAGGATGTCTAGGATGTCTCCAAAATGAAGTCATTTGTTTTCTGGCCATTTAAGTCTCGAGTGAATTGTTCTATCTTAGAATCCATTTATTTGATTAACGCCTGGCCTTTTCTTGAAGTCCTTAAGGTAATGCACGTCCCGCTTCCTCCTCCCAATTTTATCAACAGCCGCCCTCTTTGTTTCGCCACCCCTCCAGGTCCAGCTTTATGTTGAAGATTTAACAGCCATCCTTGCTGATTTCCGCAAAGGACAGCCACCGCAAGCTTCACAGCCAGAAAAAGTGGTGCCGTCTCAGGCTAGTACATCAGCCAGCCGATCACAACAATTATCCAGGGTGCGTATTGCCACCTCTATAACTTGCACTACAAATCTCCTGATTTTGGGGAAACGAATGGTTGAGTAGGAAGGACCTTGAGAGACAGGAGGAAGAGCTACAGACTAGACCACAGTCAGATTAGGGGCAGCTGAGCCCACAGAAGGAATATGGATGCGGGCAAACATTGAGAAAAGACCCTCCCTAGTTTCTTAGGCTGTAAAGGTGACGGGAGAGAAATGTGCCTTCAGACTTGCAAAATTGCTAATGTAACTTTACAATAGAATCAGACCTATTGTTCCTGGTGTGTTTGTTTGGTCTGTCTTGCAAGGCTGACACATTTCTACTTATTTGCCTTTTTCCTGTCTCTAGATATCCATCTGTGGTTCTAATCTCCCTATCCCATTAGATGCAGACTACAGATCCCCTATTTAAGAATTTCCCTGATCTTGAAATCAAGTTCCCAGCTCTCAGGAATTGCAACCTATAGGTCATTCTTGACTTAACAATCGATGCTAAATCACAGTTCAAAGTTATGAACTGGGCTGGGTTACTTAACGGGAACCGATTCTCTAGCATCTCCCATGATCAAGAGCGAAAGAGGCCCCCAATCTGTATTTCTCTTCACCACATAATTCACGATAACTCTCTTTTCCAAACTAATTTTTTAAAAAAACCACACAAAACAAAACAGAGGAAAGCATTGGATGAAGCACGATAAGGAGAGCCGTTGCAAATGACGCAGCCGGTCGCTGAAATTCTTCCATCTTTATTTTATTTTTATTTTTTTAGATCCAGAGTTTACACAGTAAATAAATGGGAATCGGCGACCACAAGCCGGCCTCCTGGACAGACACGGGACTTCTACATCCGTTTCCGCATCTTGCCTTTCTTCACACCCCCGCGGCCGAAAGCCGTTTGGCGCATCTCTCGCACTCGTTGCCGGCTGCGGGATTTCAAGCGCTTCAACCCTCCGCCTTGCAGGAAGCGTTGCTTGGATGCCTTTTTCCTCTGCTTGAAGATCTGTTCCTTGGTTTTCAGCTCGGAGCGGACCCTGCCTCGCTGGGAGGAAGAGGCCGGCTGGGACCCTTTGGAAGGGAACAAAAAACAAAACAAAACAAAAAGGTTGTGTTGGAGTTTGAACTGGGGAAGGGCAGCCTGGCCCAGAATGATGGAACCGTGTTACAGATAGCTGACTTAACGCCCTTTTGTGCAAAGTTAGGACGAGACTGAATGAATGGTGGCTATCACCTGTGCTAAGAGCGCTGGCTGTCTCAGGAACCCCATAGTTACGTGACCACAAGGTGGGCAGTTGGCAACCGGCTCACACTTACAATCGGTTGCAGCGCCCTGTGGTCACATGTCTCTGGAGATTCTCAGTCATCCAGGCCAGGGTTGTCCCAAAAGCAACTGGACTTTTCTTGGGTTTTTTTTCATGAGGATG